>NC_068286.1:44023094-44163094 GCF_025860055.1 Xyrauchen texanus
TTTATTATTAATATTAACCAGAATAAAAGATTCATCCACCAACTTCATTAACCCAACTGTTCTTGGTTGCCCATCAACGTTACCTATGGACCAAGCAACATTGTTTATGGTAGCAAATCTTGATTCATTAAAGGAATGCTTAGTTAAGCTCAATTGACAGCATTTGTGGCATAATGTTGATTAGCAAAAAAATAAAAAATAAATCTATAATTTTACAGTCATTTTAGTGTTTGTTGACATTATATTGTCATGGTAACGAAGTTGTAAAATTGGTTATAACTTCATAGAGAAAAGGTTGGTAAGTGATTGTATTACACTAAAATCATTTTACATGTATCTTTTATGTCTTGTGGTTATACTTTAGAAACAGTGAGTATTTTAACGTTCAAAATTTGGCCCCCATTTACTTCCATTGTGCCTCACTGTAACCTCAATTTTCCTTTTGTTTTAAAGAAAAGGAGGGATTAGTGAAAATAAATTATTTTGGGGAATCAATATTATGCCGCAAACAGAGGTGGGGGACTCGAGTTACATGACTTGAATGTTTTATATTATTATTATTTTAAATAACTCAATTAATTACTTATTAATTTTCAATAATAAGCAGTAATGAAATGTTTAAAAATATTGCGTCATCAATTAATTAATATGCTAAAATATATTCCTGTCAGCACCACTGATCTGCATCTGCGCAGTTAACGCTGCGCTCCCAACGCGCCAAAATGACTGTCGATGATTGTCGAGTTCCCAAAATAATCTCCTTTGGGTATAACGATTTCAAATTGGACCGTGTGAATAAAAAAGGATGAAAATATGCAATGCACAAATATCCGATACCAACCACCACAACCTCGAATTTCATCAGACATTCAAAAACAACAGGGAAAAGTAAGTAAATCATTTCGTTATCATTTCATTATCCAGAAAGATTAATAGGTAAAATGACTGTTCAAATGTTTGAGGGTTGTCAGTATCACGTCTTGTAGAGCAACAACTTTGAAATGACCCGACATTGCCTCTAAATGTGTGTGTGCGCGTTTTCTAAACCTCCTCAACTGTCAACAATATACCATAACCATTTGTTGGTAACATACAAACATAACAGGCAGATTTGCAGTCACAACACTTTATTTAAAACATGTTTAGTATAAAATAAACAGAATGACTCGTGATGCAATCCAAGTGCTCACATAGTGATTATGACTTCTGAAGACTTTAACTAAAGTCCTTGAATGCAATACTTTTATGACAATTTTGTATAAACGTATCTCTGAAGGGAACTGTTTCGATGGCATTTTCTTTTCAACTTACCTCCGTGTAATGCCTAACAAAGTATTGTTTATAAGCACAGGGCTGCTTTGTGTACAGGCGTTACCAGGGTAACAGCTATATTTCTGCTGCATAAGTGTGAATTTACATTTTCATTCAGCCCGTCTGCTGTTTTTGTTAGAATCAATGTGAAAATCTGACCGCATTTTTACACAGCAATTTAATTTAACCGGTTAATTCTAAAAATCGAAACAATTCAGATAAGAAGTAGGGCTGGCAATTTAACGCGTTAATTCAGTGCGATTAATTTGACAAAAAATAACGCGTTAAAAAAAATTAAGCAATTAATCGCACCATAATAAGGAAGATTCCTGAGAAATGCAAGCCTGTAATACCACCTGTTTACTCCAGAGGGCAGTAAGAGAAATTTCAGCTGTATGAGCAACTTACAGTTTATACAGAGAAGAAAACAACCCACAACACAGACATGCGTTACGTTCTTGCGTTCAAAACACTTGAAGGAGCGCAAATACGAACTAAGGGATCTCAAGATGTGTTTAAAGATTGAGTATTAAACTATATTTAACTTGAAACAGTGAAATAAACATTTTATGTTTATGACGCAACGCACCCGAGACGCTACACAAGCATGTCTGACGCAGGTGTAGATTGACAGGCTCTTAAACAAGCCCTCATAATAAATCTCCAACTGCTTGACAAATTCACTTGTGAAATGGATTGCTGTGAACTGTATGCCAGTGATTGATTTATGTTCAATAATATGGTAGTAAACAATACATTGTATTCTAATCTGCTTTTTGTATTGTCTTGTCAATGATGAACTCTTGCCATAATAATATAGAATAACTATATATTGATATAAATATGAATAATCTTTATGTAATGAATTATTGTTATATGAGGGGCTTTCTCAGCAAATATTAGTATATGCGATTAATCATGATTAATTAATCAGGACACCATGTAATTAATTCAATTTAAAAATTTAATCGATTGACAGCCCTAATAATAAGGTATCTAGAAGTATTCACAGTATTTTGAAATGCCCACAATAAAAATAATAACCTCTTTATTTTAGTACTGTGGCTTGACTCAACTTGACTTGAAACTCATCAGGACTCGACTTGACTTGCTTGAGGTGAGTCACTGACTTGACTTGCTTGATTTGTCTGCACTGCACTTGAGACTTAACTCGAGACTTGAAGGTTAAGACCTGAGACTTGCTTGTGGCTTGAACATGTGTGACTTGCTCCCACCTCTGGCGACTAATGTTGTTGATTGAGCTTAACTTGTATTGAACACAGAACATTCTTTAATTTAGAATGTGCAGTCACAAACTACGTTTCCATCCAAAGTTTTAACCCATCAAAATAAAGCTCAAATTATCGCTAAAATTTCACACAAGTATTGACATAATATTTTTCATTTAACTATAGAACATAAACTCTATGTCGACACTTCTAATGTCGTGAAAATCTGGTTTGGAATCACATTTTGTCGAGACAATTGCCATTAACGCAAAGATGTAGTGTCACATGACAGTTTACTCCAATCGTTAGCCTGTGTTAATCATGACGACGGTACACATCCTTGAAAGCCAATTTATTGTACGTGATTATGGATTGATCTTAACGGCACATAGATCCGATCTGCAAACGTGACACATCGACAAGTGCACGGAGAACAAATGAATGGCCTGCGATTAATTTAATCATGGTAGACATCCGTTTATTTATTAAAGTTGCTTTTACACACCATTCAAAATAATAGAAGGCAGTCATGGAATTAGCCCACAATGCAAAAAACATAATTTCTGTGCACAAAGATGTTTAAAATGTTAAATAAATACACAATAATATGCCGAGGTTGGTAGTAACGCGCTACATTTACTCCGTTACATTTAATTGAGTAACTTATTGGGGAAAATGTAACTTTTAGAGTAGGTTTAAAAGTGGGTACTTTTTACTCTCACTCAAGTAAATTTCTAATTACATTGTTTTACTTTAACGTCTTTACAATGGGTGGCATTATTGTCGTTACATTACTGGGTTTAATTTTAATTAATGTGTAATTTATTGAGAGATTATTGAATGGGAGTTTTACGAGAGCCGAAGTTCACAGACTGTAACTCAAGTCATCGGTGCTGCAGCATCAAACTCTTCAAAGTGAAACTCTTTCTTCGCTCCACACAGTGAAAAAAAGAATAGTTTTGTCATGCAATGCCTTCATTTAACACCAAGACAAGTTTATATTTTCAGATTAAAATCACAGCTCCAATTTTATTATCTAATATATTGAATGGCATTTAGTGAACGAAATGAGTGAATTCGGACGAGAGTGTCGGAGCTCTGGAGCTGTCGCAGAAACAACATCACATATGACATTTTTAAATACTTGGGCCTTACTTGATATTCTTATTAAATAATATATGAATACAATAAATCTTCATTCTGTTTGTCATTTTTAATATATACTGTGTGTTAATATAAAGAGTAAACACATTTCATCAAATAAAGAGTACATTTTAAAATGTATCTGTATGTTTTGTCTCTATGTTATTATGTTATTTTAATCAAGTAATGATTTGTCAAAAAGTAATTTACTACATTCAGCATGAAATAAAACATTGCAGGAGTGAAGGAAGCAGTAAACTCCCAGCTCGTATGTCTTCCCCTCGGTGGATTGTGGGAAATTAACTATTGTCTAGTGTACATCAAATGTACACTTAAAATTAGAGTGCATTGTGGGTAAGAATGAGTGAACGAAAGTAGGGAACGAGTGGCTCACTCAGAATTCAGACACTCCTACAAAATGGCAGACACTCGAAATAGTGCACAATAAAGTGGAAAGGGGGCGGTTTCAGATGCAGTGAATGATCCACAACCAGAGTTGGTGGCCTACGCAGGCTGCGTAATCTGTGTTTAGAGAGCGGTGGTACTGCTGTACAGAACTAATGATCTAAATACTTACGACACTGAAAACTAACTACACTGAAATAAAAATCCACACAGGACTTTAAAAGTTATGAAATAGCTGAAAGAAGGCATTAATAAAGCATGATCTTGCTTTGGTTTATATTTCAGCATTATATATAATGTATTTGTGGGACATTTTCACTGTAATAATTACAAGAACTGTTTCCAAACCACTCATCTTTTTGACAAAATTTTCCAGACCTGACAAAAGCCCTTAAAGGTTAGTTCACCCAAAGATTTTAATTCTCATAATTTACTCACCCTCATGCAACCCCATATGTGTATGACTTTCTTTCATCTGCTGAACTCTCAGATCTTTTGGTCCATACAATGCAAGTGAATGGGTGGCAAAGCTAAACGTCAGCATAAAAGTAATCCATAAGACTGTGGTCAGTATCTTCAGAAGCAATGTGATAGGTGTGGATGAGACACAGATCACTTTCACAATCTTCTTCTTGTGTTTTTGTTGATTCACATTCTTCACTGCATATCGCTCCTGATGTCTAGCATAAAATGACAAATATTGATCTGTTTCTCACCCACAACTATCATATCACTTCTGAAGGCATGGATTAAACTACTTATGGATTACTTTCATGCTGCCTTTTTGTGCTTTTTGGAGCATAAAATGTTTGGCCTGCAGACCTAAATATTCTTCTAAACATCTTAATTTGTGTTCTGCAGGAGAAACGAAGTCATACACATCTGGGATGGCATGAGGGTGAGAAAATGATGAGAGAATTTTCCTTTTTGGGTAAACTATCTCTTTAAAGTGATAGCTCAGCAATCATTTTATATTCTGTTATAATTTCTTTACCCTCATGTTGTTCCAAACAGTGTGATGCTTTGTATTATGTGGAACACAAAATATGTTAGACAGAATGTTAGTGACTGACAGTCACCATTCACTATATATATATATATATATATATATATATATATATATATATATATATATATATATATATATATATATATATATAAACATTCACTGAAAGTAAATAGTGACTCAGGCTAACATTCTGTCTAAAATCTCCTTATTGTGTTGCATGGAAGAAAGTCATACAGGTTTGGAACAACATGATGATGAATTATGACATAATTTCCAATACTAATTATAATAATTCTGTATTTTCATGTTCAATGTGTATTATATAATGGAATATAGGGGAGTAAACGTCTATTATATCATTTGTGAAAGTAACGAGTTACTCACTGCTTGAGTACTCTTTTAATTGGATGCTTTCTTACTCAATTAATTATTTATGTTAGTACTTTTACTTCTACTTGAGTAATAATTTTTTTAAGTAATTGTACTTTTACTTGAGTACAGTTTTTGGCTGCTCTACCCACCTCTGATACTAGGAGAAAAACCTCAGTGTGCTTTTTTGGAACACTAACATATAGCCCAATTCTATAAAATTATTATTTAGTTTACTTTTGAAAAAATGCTGGCAAAATCCCCTGTAAGAAATTAAATAAATTACCAAATGAAAAAAGCCTTACATTTATTTCCAAACCAAAAAGTATATATTTTTAGACCTATGTATGCTTATTATTTACACAAACTTAAATAAGCCTTACCCTGTTCTGTAGACAAAAAAGTCACCTGAATTACATTATCAGAATGTTCTGCACTTTTTTCAAGACTATAAACTATCGGAACTATTTGTCCAATTTGTCCGTACATTTTTCACATGTGCAGTTTGGGGATTTATGCATTCCCTTTCATTGGAACTCTGCGCTGTGTGATGACATAATGGGAACACATCAGTGGTCACATGGTCTGAAGCCCCTTATCAAAGCACGGCAATACATTGGCTAATAGCACTTAAGCGATGCCCCTAAGGAGCTACGTCATGTGCCTCTTATATATGTCAGCCCATAGAGGCATCCCTCAAATTTTCTTTACTTCAGCGCACAAATTTCTCTCGGCCCGTGTTATTTTCTAGCGACTCACGACAAAGCAAGGATTATTTCTCCCTTTTTGAGTGGCAATGCTAGGATGCCTTTCAGGAAGTGCTTACCTCCGTGTGCAGGATTTATCATCAGTGGAGATACGACATGTGTGTGAGCTTTCTGAGTTTTCACCACACGGAGGCTGCTTGGAGGGATAAGATTGCCCTCAGTGTGATTTGATGAATGTCCAGAGGCTCCTTACGAGACTCGCTTCCTTCAGGGAGTCGGACAAGCCATGTGTTCACTCTGGCCTCATTTCCGCTAGCACTATGCAGCCACTCAACACACAGGAATCCGGCGCGGAGGCTCTGGATATGGGAGGTTAACAGCAGGCCGACCTTCGGTTCTCTCTGTTGCGGTGGAATTTACAAGCGTGTATTTGTGTCCCAGCAATGAGGCATGCACCGTGCTTTCCTTCGCAGCTGAGGATGAGGATGGCGGCTTTGGATTACGAAGACTTCGCTGAAGGAAAGGCAGAGGACTTGCCTACCAGCAGACAGATTTCCAGGCCCTCAGTTACCTACAAGGAGTTACTTGAGGTTATTATACGTGCAGTGGAGAAGCCGCACTTGTATTGGCCGGATGATACTCAGTTACAGGAACGTCCATCCCGGATGACTGCTTTCTAATATGGCCCATTTGGCTTCAGGCCAAGCAGTTTCGGCTTTGCACACATTAGTAGTTTTACAAGCCTACCAGCTGTATCAAACTCATGACCATTTGTGCCCGAATGAAACAACAATCCTAACATTCTTTCACAAACCCACGCACATAGCAACGGGAGAGTTTATTCGTGATAAGAAGCCAACAAACAACATGAAAGACAAGCTCCCACCAAAAATTGCACTGATTTGCACACAACGGGGGAAACACAGAAGAAAATAATGACGAGGCAGCGGATCGGGAGATGTTGGTGATGCTTTCATTTAATAAATAAAAAGCTGAAACTGAAAAAAGAAAGATATTATAGGACAAGTTGCATCGTGATGCATCGAGAATCATTTTATAATCGAATCGTTACCCTTTGAATCATGAGGCCAGTGAAGATTCACACCTCTACTAGTCCTAAAATTGGAATTGTATATTTGTTTGACCTCTTTTTTTTTTTTTTTTTGTGGTGTCGACCTTCAAGGTGTGACCTAACGTTGATGGTTAAATTGGGCATCGCATCAGCAGACATGAATCTGACATGTTATGACAACCTGTTTTTTGCCCACGTTTACATTGAGGGAGAGTGTTCCAAATGGAGCAATTGTAAATGAGCACAAAAAGAACCAACTCTGTTTTAACAAGCCTCCTTCAGCATGAATAGACCCAGATAGCCTATAGATTTTCACGTCAGAGAGAAAGCAAGTTTGATTTGAGAACATAAAAAATACTGTATGACATCCTTCCAAATACACACACACACACACACACACACATGTTGTGTTTCCATGTTTAATGGGGACTTTCCATAGACATAATGGTTTTTATACTGTACAAACTTTATATTCTATCCCCTAAACCTAACCCTACCCCTAAACCTAACCCTCACAGAAAACATTCTGCATTTTTACATTTTCAAAAAACATAATTTAGTATGATTTATAAGCTGTTTTCCTCATGGGGACCGACAAAACGTCCCCACAAGGTCAAAAATTTCGGGTTTTACTATCCTTATGGGGACATTTGGTCCCCACAAAGTGATAAATACACGCACACACACACACACACACACACACACACACACACACACACAAAATAACCCCATTTAACAGGAGTGACATCTGTGGTACAGGTGATTTGCTTACAAGGTGACACTGCATCAGTCTTGGCGGACATGTTTGGCAGCTTGTCAATAGAGGAAAGACTAGACGTATGAAGATGGTGGAATGCACAGCTTTTTACAATTTACGATTCCAACTGCCTGGAAGCACAAACCATCAGCCCAGAGGAGAGAACAGTCTGGAAAATCAATGACAAGGCAAACTGACTCAGGTTTAAATGTTTTATGCTTGAAAATGTTTTTAAAACTCCCATTGCATTGAGAGGAGGACTTGAGTGTCACTTCAGGCCTTCTCCTTCTAATGCAAACTTATTTTCCAAATTAGGTATTTTCGACCCACTCATTTGTGCCACAGCCTTTAAAATTAGTAGAAATCTATATTTCATACTTCTATGCTGTATCATGCCCTGCAACACTCAAGCAGTTAGCGCTCTCTCTCTCTCTCTCTCTCTCTCTTGCCTTTCATCCTCCTTCCCTCCTTCCTTTCATTTCTGATAATCTGTCTTGCCCTGACTTTATACTTTTTCGTCTCACTCCAAAAAAAAAATGTTATGCTCAATTTCAGATTCGTATGGATGTCATGCTTATTAAAAACCATGCAATAGACTGATTCAATCTGGCCCTCTGTGTAATCTGCAGAATATTCAAAGAGACAGGGCAATCTATTTATGACTTCACTTACTCGGAATTGAATTGGTGCATTAGCCATTAAAATTGCAAAACAAACTTTTTTGTAGTGCAAGTGTTTTCATCTCATGAGATGGACAGAAAGTGATGGAATATAGTCTTTTGGGGAGGAATAATCTAATCTACTCTAATAATACAAATTCTAGGCAACCAAACTTTAAACTAAAGCATTTAAGGTGTTTTTGCTTTCCATTTAAAGCAAGAACACAGGTGGGATGTGTAATGAAATAGAATAAAACAAGTTCTGAAACAAAATTATATTTTGAAATAGTCTAAATCTAAATAGTCTAAAATTTTAGGATGTCAGACAGTTCCTAACCACCTCAGGAGTGTCTGTTATAGCCATCATTATTGTGTCCCATAATGTATCTGAATTAGGGAGCTCATCCCACCACACGGACATGCACACTGGGCACCCCGTGGTTGCTTCCGCTGGGGTTTAAAAGCCATATCTGTAGCCACAATCATAACAGATAATGCCATTAGCATGACGAGTGCATACTTTGTATATGGCCTCGCAGTGCAATTACAGTGTGTAACACTTGTTGAAGAGAGTCTGATGTGTGTCACAAATCAGCACAGCACAACAGCCAGCCACATTGCAATAGAGGCTTCTACAGCTTCCTGAATACAAATTGATGACAGACATTGCGATGAGATGAAGCAGTACTCTTCATATTTTGTAGCCTTTTCAGAAAAGCTACCAACAGTTATTGTGATGCTACTTTCTCCTGAGGTCAGAACAATTGAGAAGGATGTCATCACTTTAAGTCTGTCATTTCAGTCACATGTTAGAGCAGCTAAACTCCATTTACCATTACATGCTCAGTTACTCTATGAATACCATGATAGCCTTGGCAACTCAACCATCATAAGGGAGATAAAACAACACACAAATATCTACAAAAGAAGATAGCAAAATGAATTTGAGAAGGCCTCACTTCACATTACATCAGCTCATGATCCAAGGTTCAAAGCCCTGCCTTTCTGGTCTGATAATGGATGGACTGAGCTGCGGAAAAACAGCAACAGTTGGAGACAATCATAAGTATAAAATCAGTTAACTTAACACATCACTCAACGTGAATTCTATGACATCAGTGCAAATTACCATTATTTGTTATTTTTAATCACGTTATTGCTAGTATTTAGTCATTAGTGATTTAGTCATGATAATGCATGCTTAAAGGTGCAGTATTTAAGATTCAGAAACCCTTGTTGTTAATGACACCTGTGGCCGTTAAGTGAACTGCAGGAAGCTACCTGTTTCTTGTGCTCGCGCTTGTGCCCACACTCCATAGGGACACGATCTAGTGAGCATCGGCCAAAACAATGATGTAATGTACAAAGAGACTGAACGTGATTGTGGCAGAGAGGAGGGCGGGGCCGGGTCGTGATTTTGCACACCTGGCCCCAATTCAGGCTAATTAGCCATTGAGAGGGATAAAGGCCAACCGTGGACGGCGGTGCAAGAGAGAGAGATTTACAGACAGCTGTCCGACACCTGTGTGTGTTTGTCTTTTTGGTTTGGTTTTATATAAAACTATTATTTATATCGTCAAGCCTGTTCTTGCCTCCTCCTTCCCATTAATCTCTTTACACTGATCCACTGGCATCATGCTGACAGATGAGGTAGCATAATTAAAATTACACAGGTATGATTGTTTTACTACAAACTTTGAGACTAAACTAAAACTACTTATCGTCTAACATATCATACTGATACACACATACAACTACATACTACCAAACAATACCAGAGAGTTTACTATTGCACTGTACAATGTTATATGTTGTACTACAAAAGAAACCAGCATATTTGCTTAAAAGTATCCTGTATATCTGACTTTTAGTATAAAGAGAAGGTTGTTTAAATTATTTGGAAGTTATGAAGCAAAGTAGCTAGAATTCGTCAGCATTAGCAGGCAAGATCAAGTTCGCTTAAATGACACAGATCAATCCTTATGGCACTATATTTCACATGCTTTGCAGTTATGTAAGCTTGCCTGTCCAATAAGAAGAACACCAATTCAGGGTCGGTTTTGATCCCTAAAACCGAACGTATGTCCCTCCAGGAATCAAATACCCTGCAGATGTTCACTCTAATTTTCACTCGACCATGATCACTGTGGCAGGGCGGAGGGCGGGGCCGGGTCGTGATCATACACACCCGGTCCCTTATCAGGCTAATTAAGCCTCCGAGAGGGATAAAGGCCGATGAAAGACGGTGGTGCGACGAGAGAGAGAAAGTTTACGGACATGTCCGTCATGTGTGTGTTTGTCTTTTAAGTTTATCATTAAAACTATGATTTATATTGTCAAGCTGGTTCTCGCTTCCTCCTTTCCATTGACTGCTTTACAATCACGTTCCCGGTTAGCCAGACGGGAATCAGTAGAAGGCTCTCTGGAGCACGCATGAATATCACATCCTTTGGATTTTCCCGGCAAAACCGACCCACTCCCTTCGCATGAAAATCAGTCAGGCTTTATTAGGCAACCTAGGAAGTCCGGTAAGGGTTAATTTTTTAAGTTGCGTTACAAGCCGTTCACATATTGGCAAAAAAAAGGTAAATATTACATGAAAATTGTTACATACTGCACATTTAAGGTGAAAATGTCATACACCATAATGATTTTTTCAGGAAAGGACAAGGTCTTAAGTAGAGGACTCTAGTGAAAAGGACCAATTTTGAGGAAGCTACTTTGGAACTGTTATAAAGTAGCTTTACTACAGACAAGCTACCATTTAATAAAAGAGGTTAGCTACATTGCAAGCTAACAGATCTTTAATTCTCACACAATATGCGAATAAAACGGTTTGACTTCCATGATTATGCTAATGCCAGACAGCGAATTTAAAAGATGTGATTTATTATATCATCTATCTGCTTTTAATAAATGAAGAAATAAGTTCTATCTCTCCTGCAACATGCACACACCCATTTCTTAATTTATTACTATTTATTGTCCAATGAGAGCCCTGTGCAAATACTCTGTAACAGCCGTTTTGTTTCACATTTTCCCTATGCTAAAATGTTAAAATGAGCAAAGGAAGTGGCAGTGTTATTCCTCCTCTGATGATATTTCATTGCATTAGATTAGATACCAAAATATGAAACAAAATATCTGAAAATAAATTGCGCTTGACCTTTTATTAGAGCAAACCATTTTTGTATTGACTTTATACCAGCTGTGCCCAAGGTCATGTCAGTGGATGTGTAAAATTAGTTCCCATTAAGAATATTGAAGCACTTTAACTATGGACATAAAGTTTGATTAGAATGTTTCCAAATATTTTTTAAACAATAATTAAAACCAAAATAATTAATAATAACCAAATCATAAATAATATAAAAATTGTGTTTTGCCTTTTTTTTTTCTTTTTGATAAACACCACTTGGTTTGATATTTGTTCATAAATAAATTAATATATATTTAGTGTTCAATGTTCCCAAAAATATATAATAATAATAATAATTCAGAACACTGTATGTGACACACAAGTAACGTGCTTTTTGAAAAGGCATTTTATATTTGATAATTCAGTGAACAGGTGTGATTCAGACTTCATGCTATTTTTCTCTGATTTCTTAATTTAATCTCCAGCTTGCCAACACCTTTCTTGGAAACCAAATGTTCACAAATGTCATAGTGTCATAAATTATGTTGCCCTTGTGGTCTCCTTCTCTTCACTAGAGGTCGACCGATTAATCGGCCGATTTTTAGCATTTTTTACATAATCGGCATCGGCCAATTTCCAAGTATATCAAGCCGATTATCAGGCAGGCGCATCTGTGGGCAGCCTAGTGTTGTTGTGGAACACGTGTTCGATGCACGCTGCCCCTAGAGTCATTTTCCAGCAGAGTGAGCAGACCTCATCCAGTGCCTATAAGGAAGGAGCTAAGTTCCTTGGAGAAAACAGTAAGGGTTAAATTTGTATAACTTATTTATATTTAATTAAAAACTTTTGATATTTTACTGCCAACTTCGAGAAAAAACGCGACATGACATTCGGCTACTTTGGATATTGATAGCGTAGTTGAAGTTGCATTATCACAGCAGAAGGGTTGCTATCATGTCACAATAAGCAAGCAAGAATTTTGCAATTACAGACAGTGAATCTAAGACTTTTATTTGTTCTGTTTGTGTGTCTTATATTTGAGAGGGTTGTCACTCAATGCAGAGAAATAAGTAATAAAAAGATACCAACAGCTATATGCTATTGAAGGACTGGCTTTGGTAAGCTCGGACGTTACCGGTTCTGCTGTCAGTACTGGAGAAATTAAGAAAATACATGTATTATTGCTATAAAGAGAAAGTTATTTTATCTCGCCAGCCATTTCTATGTATAATAATTCTATGAAACCATTTGTCTGTGATGCAATTTAGCTATTCTCAGTCAGAGAGAGAGAGAGAGAGAGAGAGAGAGAGAGATCTCGCGCACAGCGAGCACAACACAGCCCAGCTAAATGAGTGACAGAACTAAACATTCAAACGTAGCCTGGTTTAGATCTGTGATATTAGTCTGATTTTATTTTATATTTTGCCTTCCAAAGATTATAAAAAGAATATTTATACATAAGCCGCATTCTGTCTAGCACAACATCCTTCCCTTCACAGCGGTGCACTGACATTTCTCCCTAAAACTCAAACTTAACGTCAGAATCAGCACGAGCAGTGATTGTTGTAAAATGCTACTGTTGCTAAACTGCGGGACGCATTTAATAATAAAATAGCGCAAGAGATACCGTTCCCAAGGCGGCGCGCTCCGATACAAACTGCAACGAGACAAGCAAAGTATAGACTACTTTGGGTTTCATGTGCGCATCTAAACGATCAAAAATATGTCTAAACGACCGACTTGGAGATTCACTTAAACACAGTTTATGTCTTAAATGGACGTAGTTATGGAAATAGTTGGGAGAAAATATGCTGCATCAGGAGTCTATTAGATCTGAATTCGGTCTTAAAGGGGAAGCATCCTAATAAACATGCCGACGATTGAGCCATTACTGCGAATCAAACAACAAAAGGCAAAGAGAAAATCAATTACAGCTCTTGAATGAATAACTTCTGCATTAATAAGCATTAATCTATCTATGATAAACTATGCAGTGTTATTTTACAATTGATTACTAGATTATTAGATTTCTTTTTAGACCACACCTGAACAGTAATGTTAGTAGACCTTCCTGAAATTAAATCACTGTGCCTATATAAAGTTTATCTTAAAAAGAACCGTTAAGAATACAGTTGAAGTACCGGATCGATAAGCAGTATCGGTAAGATAGTAATACCATTAAAACCTTAACGATACCCATCCCTAGTTATGCCTGTGCTTCTCTTGGATGCTCTGAATATTGGATTACGTGTCTGGATTGCCCCTTAATTAAAGCTGCATTTGGATCTCAACCTTCGTGTCTCGGAGCAGTTCGTAACACCTGCTTTGTTTATTTAATATATTTGTTATACATTATTTATATAATATGTTTTTACATTATACATTTTTAATTTAAGTGTCAAGTGTTCAATAAATGTATTTGTTGAGAAATTTTGTCTATCTTAAGTAATTATTTGTGTTACATTTTATCTTACAAATAAAAGGTTCAAATAAGAGGTTAAAAACAAGCACATATCCGCCAAATATCGGCCAAAATAAATCGGCTGCATTAATCGGCCATCGGCCGACCCGGATTTCAAAAGATCGGCATCGGCCTGAAAAAAAAAACAATATCGGTCTACCTCTACTCTTCTCACTCCTGACAGCATTTCAGTTCATCTAGGTCAGAACCAGAATATAAAAGAATATAAAGCCAGGCCATGTTATCAAATTATGACATAATTGCGGTGAGGATGGGTGATTCTATGTGAACTTTTACAGATCACAATCTGTGAGCTTTACTACTACATACAATGCAACACTATTTGTTTTTACTAAATGTTACGGAATTTATATCGTCTGTTCAATTGTCGTTGCTGTTGGATTTGATTTGTGGGTCACTGTGCTGTCAAATGACAAAATTATTGAACAATCAGTAAATCTAAAACAAACCGATTTTGTGGAAATTACTCCAAAACAACAGTGTTCTTCTTCGATTTCTGATTCACATTCCAAGACAAGAAGTCCCATGTTTCCCATGGCAACATTTTAGGGCCATTTGTGTTGTAGGAGCTTCTAGATTTGAAGTAAAGAAACTCAATCAGATAAAAATCTTCAAGAAATATTTGACACTCTCCCAAAATGTAATGGACATCTCAGAAAATGTATGAATGCTGACTGGCACAAGATAAATTATGAATGATTTAAGTTTAAAAAGGTTTTCAAGGAATTAAACATGATTCCTGCACATTCTTCAGCCTAAACATTCAATTTTTCCTCCCCTACACACACACTCTGTCACACAGGAACATTCTCTCGTGGTCTCTGTCTAGCACCTGGTAATAAGTTGACACCCTTACATCCCCCTTTGTGTGAGACACCAGATTCAGGTTGCTGATGGATCTGACTTCTGCTTTAACCAGCCTCTCCTCCTCTCTTCTTTCCTATCCTTTGTCATCTTACCATTAAAAGGGTCAAGAAATAGAAAAATCTATAATTGTATTATCTTCCCTGAGGTCCGCTGATAATGTCAGTAAAGTTTCTTTCACCAAAACTGGCATAGTTTAGTAATAAATTATCATTTCCCACCCTGTCTCTGTACCTCTGTCTCAAACGCTCTGGTTTGGCCTCAGTATCTCCTTTAAACTTCAATGTAAACACCCACTGTTCTGATTAGCTAACATCAGACAGCCCCTCAAATTCAGCCATACTTGAAACTCAAGAAGAGAATAAACAAGCTCACCACAACATTATAAAACTAAATTGTTGGGTTTACACATAGTGCACATCCAACACATTGCATCCGAATATATTAAACTTCACTCAAGCACAATTGTTAACATTCAGCACCATAAACTATCAAACAGTCATGACATATGAAATATGCATGAATGAAACTGTTTACGCTCCAAGTGTAAGTCCAAGTGTTTTTAACTGCTCCAACGCTGATATTAGCCACACATACACAGTCCATAGCATGGTGAAACATGACGCAGATCGCCAGATTCGCATCCAGATGGTCAAAGACGTCCAACTAGTGCTTGTTTAGATGGGCGCAAGAACATCAATACACTACAACATGTCTACACTCATGTAACTGACAACATGTCTTTTAAAAGTGGCACAATAAGCATGACAACCGTCAAAGACGTCTGTGTAATGCATGTTATATGCACAAAAAGGAATAGTTGGTCAAACAAAGCCTGTCTCGTTCCCTCTCTGTTTACAATAAGAATTGAGCACCAGTGGGCGGGGCCAAGGGTGAGATGAGACATGTTGTGGGGCGTGTAAATACAACTGAGCAATGTCTCGTGATGTCACGAACACACAGTTTCTAAAACTAGACGTTTCAAACTGGTGGGAACTTTAAATGCTCTTTTTAGACTGGGGAGGACCTTTTCCGTGTCTTAATATGATATCATTGCATTAGATAACAGAAAATCAAACCAAGTGGCTCTTTTTGCAATTATGTATATTAAGTCAGTTCACACTTGTGTCCTTGCAGAATAACCACAGTTGTAGCTCATTAAATGAACTATAGGCATGTTCCACTATGTTTGACAACTATAAAGTGTCCAAATGTATGCTGTGTTAATGGTGTTCATTTACAGAACCCGCCCCTTCCCCCTTCCCTTTGTTAAAAGTAAAGATCAATCAATATAAAAAATATTTCTAATTACATAGACCTCAAACACTTGCCTTGTTTCCCTCTATGATCCACAGTGCAAAAAGATCTAGGCATGCTCTACTGTGTGTGTTACATTATTATAATTTCAAATACAATAATTTAGCTGGAGTTAATCCGTTTTATGGTAATAAATAATATTGTTGTGTCTCCTGCAGTGTCAAAGGTGGTTAATGAGAGGCGCAGAGCATAGTGTGTGTGGTGTATGTCTTAAAAATGAATTCCATTGTGGGTTCCCAAACATCATGGAAGTTTATTTCTTTACTCATATACACACTCTTGCAAACAAGTTAAGAGCATTCATTCACATGCACTCTCTAACGCACACACATTTCAAGATTAGTATTCTTTCCTCCCTGTGGGTGGGGGGTGTCTGCTTTGCCATTGTTTGTTTAGAGAATTAATTTAGCGCAAGCTCGGTGCCGTGCTCTGGCTAATTATCCGCACTGCTGCTTGTCGAAGCGGAACAGAACCGGTGACAGCAGGTGAATAGATGAGTGTGTTTAACCTCTGCATCCTGCCGCATTAATGGCCTGGCTCTCCGTTAACCGACAACATCGACAGTGACTCCGGTAGCCATGCAGAAAATCGAGCCATTATTGCTGCATATATTAGCTCCTGTAAAAACTGGAGTAAAACAAAATTCAAAATTAG
Source organism: Xyrauchen texanus (assembly GCF_025860055.1). NCBI lineage: Eukaryota > Metazoa > Chordata > Actinopteri > Cypriniformes > Catostomidae > Xyrauchen > Xyrauchen texanus. The sequence goes on from NC_068286.1 coordinate 44,040,212, forward strand.
AGTATGAGTTTCCACTGTGTTGACCAACATAACTTAACTTTGAAAACAATTGTGTGTTTGGAGCAACTCATTATATTGTAAGACCTATTTTTTTAAGCATAATAATTAGCTATTATTGATTAAAAAAAAAAAAAAATTGTGATTAATATGTTTATTGATTCATACAATAAACAAAGAATCCCCACCACTACCTCTCCCCCCCTCCCAATCCCTGAGCCCACTCTGACACCCAACAAACAATACTGTGGTCACACAGGAGTATATACACACAAAAATATATAATAAATCACACACATTAATAACTATATCTCTCTCTCCACTGCCCTTCCCCGAGAGCCCTGCAAGAATGCTAAATAGTTGCCCCATTTCCCAACAAACTCATCCAAGTTGCCCAGTCTTCTAGATGATGCTTCCTCCCCATCTCCATGTACCGCTCCTGAAATGGGGGTACTTCCATCCTTAAAACTACTTGTCTGGCTATCATAACACTGGTTAGAACCCAATTATTAATGTGTTTAATCCCAATATTGAAAACCACCCAATTGCCTAAAATAGAGAGTCTGGGGCAAAATGAAATTTGAGTGCCCAATACAATCACACACAAAACTCTTCAACCAAAATTCTTGGATCTTAACACACCACAAAAAACATGGGTTGTGTCTCCATCTTCTTATTGGCATCACCAGCAGGTGGGTGTGTCTTGAAGACCAAGCCTATACAAAACAGAGGGCGTCCAATAGAATTGAATTTCATAAGGTGCACCCTTGCATCTCTAGATGCAGTCTTGACATTTTTAGAATCCTATTCCACACTCCCTCCTCCAATACCAAGTATAAATCTTTCTCCCATAATCTCTTGATTGAAGTTGAAGCTCCATCCCCCAGACCCTGAATTAGCAGGGAGTAATACACTGATGCCTCATTACCTTTTCCAAAAGCAGTAATGACCACTCCCAGAGTATCTGCCACTTTAGGGGGGGTGTATGCTACTCCTAAAAAATAGTACAGAGCAGGTGGTGCAGCTGGAAATACCTAAAGAACTGAGATCTGGGAAATCCAAAATGTTGAACCAAATTTTCAAAGGATTTCAACACTCCACTATCCTATAGGTCACCAAGAGTATTAACCTCCCTCACAATCCACTATAACCAGCAGAAAGGGGACTTATTAATACATAATTTTGGGTTCAGCCATATGCTCGAGGCAACATTTAAATAAATGTACGAATTATACACTCTGGACACTTTTGTCCATACCGAGTGCGAATGCAAGATAACGGGCTGTAACGTAACTTCTCCAATTAGTTTGATTGAAAGGCTTTGCAATGGCAAAATAGGGGCAAGAATGTCCTGTTCAATACCAAACCAGGGAGGGACTCTCTCAGGTGGAAGCGACCAAAGAGCCAAATGTCTTAGACCGAATGCATAATAATAAAACCTTGGTTAGGCGTAGCCCAGCTTTGTCAATCGGCCTATGCAACTTACTGAAATGTAATCTGGGAGGTTAACCATTCCAAATGAAGTACTTCGCTATGCTATCAAACTGCTTGAAATAAGCGAGGGGGACTTCTATAGGGAGAGACTGTAGCATGTAGTTGAATTTTGGAATACAATTCATTTTAATAACATAAACTTTCCCAATCATATATAAATGTAATGAAGCCCACCTAATCACATCGCTCGAAAACCTTTTTATTACAGGGTCAAAATTAACTCTGACTAAATCACACAGATTTGCTGGGAATAAAATACCCAAATACTTAATGGCCTGTTTGGGCCACTGGAAGGCGCTTGGCTGAAAAGCCGTTACTGGGTAGTACGCTGTCAGAGCCAAAGCTTCGAATTTAGACCAATTAAATCTGTATCCCGAGAAATTAGAAAAGGAATTAATAATTCTGTGGAGGCAAGGCATATATCTAGTAGTATCGGAGACGAATAATAAAATATCATCTGCGTAAGGCAAAAGCTTATGCGCAACACCTCCCACCATCACCCCTGGAAAATTATCCTCCTTTCTTATCATGGCTGCTAATGGTTCCAGGGCAAGACAGAACAATCAGAGACGGAACCTATCCAGAGTAAAATAATATGAAATTGATCCATTCGTTTGTACTGCTGCTACTGGGGGTCAATTAAGTAACTTAATCCAACCAATAAAATTATTCCCGAACCTGTACATTTCCAAAATCTTAAAAAGATAATCCCATTCTAACATATCAAACACCTTTTCGGCATCAAGTGAGCTGGCAGCGACTGGAGTCTGATCATTGGCCACTGACCACATGATATGCCTTGATGAAACACGTAATGTTGCCAAGTGATATCTAAGATGCTTACTTATCAGTGTTATGACTCCCCTGATCTTACTTGAGTCCGCACTAAAGAAAACATGTCCACCCCATACCTTCCCAAATTTTTCAGCTTCCTGTGGGGAAAGATGCATTTCCTGAAGAAACACTATATCATATTTCTTATGCTTAAAAAGAGAAATAACCTTCCTTCTTTTTGTAGGGTGCCCCAACCCATTCACATTCCATGTGGAGAGAGACAATCCAGTCATAGTAACATTTGGCATTTTGACATTTGAGAAAAAATAGATTGTGTGTCAAAAACAAAATTATAAAGACAACATTACAACATTAGTGCAACAATCAAACCCTGAACCTCCCCCAGAACCAAACAAACTGAAAAAAAGAAAAACGTGCGCATTAACCCCATGCACAAGAACGCCAACTGCTGTACATCCCTCTAAACTCAAACAGTCCATGCACGCCTACGTGATCCCTCGCGACGACTTTGCCATCAAGTCCTGTGTTTCTATACAAATCTTGTGAGAAAGAGGTACACAACAACAGATAATCTATAAAACAAACTCCAGCCAATAGGCAGAAGAATGGTGTCACATGACCTCCGCTGTTATTGATTAATTAATATTCTCTATGCACTGATATCACATTTTGTTGTTGTTGGCACTGTAGCTAACAACACTTCTCAGCTTTGTCCTTATATATATTGATTTAGTTGGCTGGGTGAGAAAATATCAATCAGTCTTTCTTTAGCATGGCTGGAGTATCATTTGTGCGGACAGCAGAGGTATATTGTTCACAGGGTTGCTCACAGGGGCAATGCCATGGGTGTGCCTGGGCCATTTTTTAAAGACGATTGGACAACTGAATTAGTCAAATTAGTACTGGACATTGTCATGTTGTGTACAAAACAAAGGATCTCAATTTAAAGGCACAGAGAAACTGAACAAAATTTAGCATAAGGAAAATCAAGCCAAGTCTGTTTTCATTTGCATAGCACTGCAAAAATCTGGCCACAAGTTTTTATACTGGCCCACCTAAATGTAAATTTTTGGGAACACCACTGGTTGCACAGCATGTCAATATATAACAATATGGCCTGATCTTCAAATCAGAACTTTATGTTACCATCAGTAGCTAAACTTGTTGGCTTTATGATTTACAGCAGGGTTCCCTGATTAGTTTTCACCAAGGGCCAAATTCTGTCAACAAAACTAAGTCAAGGGACATGTCCCGCGATGTAATAACAAAGTTTTTGTGCTGCTGCTGCTGCTATTATTATTAGGGTCCTAGGGACATCGATTGCTCATTTCTTCACAACTGTAAGGGCTAGAATCATAAATCTTCTTTTCTCTGATTCCTTGAATCAAGAAGAAAAAAAACCTCTATACATTTTTTTTTTTTTTTTTTTCGCAATTTGTGATTTTTCATAAAACCTACTTTTGCTAAAGAAGCCTAGGCCATATGTCTGATTTACTCAAATGTTGCACATATGATCTAGGGACTGTCTTGACAGAATTTCTTTTTTTCTGATTTTAGCTATATATTTTGATATTATCTAATTCATTCTATAGCCGTACTGTAATTACAGAAACTGCACAAGTAAATCCGCTCCATCTCTCCATTTCTCTCACATGTAGCTGTCAGCAGCACGTTGAACACTTGTTGAATTTAGGGTGCACATTAAGGGAGCTCAGTTACTGAACTTTTACAGATGTATAAACCTTTCAAACCTGTTAATTTGACATACGAATGGCATTACACCGCATCTCTGTAAGCGAGCAACATGATGCTCCTAATTATAAACACAAAAGCTGTTAACATTGCAAGCGCTTGACATTGGAGCGATCTATAGTTCTGATGCCTTTAATATCTTGGCACGCCATCATTAGTCATAATTCATATTTGACAAGAAAGGCAGAAATAGCAAAAATGCTTTGTGTACCAGCTGCATGGTGAAGAGAGACACCTGTTACATCTCTCATCTCCATCTTATGTTCCATCCAGGGTTGGAAATGAATGTGATGCTCTGAGCAAAACTGCCCCTAAATTCAAAATATGGGAGCAAAAAATGCTCCCGCAAAGTGTTCCTGTTCCTAAATAGCCTTGATGTTAAATAAATCATTATTAATGATATAATAATTTTACAGCTCCTCATTCCATACCGAAAAGAGCATTTTTCTGCGATGAGGAACAAGTGGTGCTTTCTGAGCCATTGGAGGACTAGTTTTACATGAGTACATCTGAGAAAAGTGTGTTTTGTCGACATAAATTATGATAAATTGATGGAGGTATTCACGGAAGACCTCGTTCATGAATCCCTGGAAGACTGCAGGTGAGTTGGCCAGTCCATAGGTCATCACCCTAGATTCATAATGCCCTGTAGAAGTCACAAAAGTTGTCTTCCATTCATCACCCTTACGAATCCAGATAAGGTTGTAGGCACTGTGCAGATTTAGCTTCAACATCTCAAGGGGGCGGCAGGGACCAGGGGAAGAGGGTAACAGAATTTAACTGTTACATCATTGAGGGCACGATAGTCGATGCAGGGTCTTAGTCCTCCATCCTTCTTAGCAACAAAGAAAAAGCTAGAGCCTATGAGTGAAGTGGAAGGGCAAATATATCCTTGTTTCAGAGCCTCATCAACGTATTCTTCCATGGCATTATTTTCAGGCAGTGAATGAGGATAAATACAACGATGAGGCAGAGGAGCTCCAGGGAGTAGGTCAATAGCACAGTCACTTTGGCAGTGAGGAGGTAACTGTGCGGCCTTCTGCGGGCTGAAGACACCTAAGAAGTCCTTGTTCACTGATGGAATAGAGATAGAAGGATTGATGTTAGGGTATTCACTAAATCTTGCAGTGGATGAGATGTGATACAAGGAGGAGAGCAACAACTATGAGTTTGAGGATGAAGACGAGGAGGACAGTGAGGACGAGGTAAGGCCAGGCATCGGTGGAAACATTGTTCATGGACACTGTGGGAGAGTGTTGCACCAGCCAAGGTCTGCCAAGGACAATTTCTGACATGGAACCCTCAAGAATGAGAAATGGAATGTATTCAGTATGACAGACACCTACTTATAGGAGAATGGGTTTGGTTCGATGAGTAATGATACCTTATCCCAGTGGTTTTCCTCCTATCGAGAGGATGGGGAGTGCATGAAGCAGGCAATGGTTAGGATGTTGAGTTCTTTACAGAGATATCTGGAGATGGAGTTTCCCACCGATGAGGGCCTCTACAGTGAGGAAGAGTGAGTAGTATTGGAAGAGTTGGCAGTAATATTCACTGAAGTACTCAAGGGAGAATAAATGGTGGGTTTGCAATTGACTGAAAACACTAGCATACGAGGAGGACAAATGGAGCAGTTAGAGATGGTCATCAGCTCCACAGTACATGCATAGCCTGTTCTGAATACGACATAGACGTTCTATTGTACTGAGACGTGAGGAGTCTATTTGCATGGGTTCATCAAAGGAAGCGGCAGAATAAGAGGGGGACGAAAGTGGTTCCGCCTTGGGCAGGACTTCGGTACCACAGGACTGCAGCTGATGTGTGACTCTGATGGAAAGTTGTATGAATCTTTCCAGACCCATGGTGTCATTATAAACCGCAAGTTGACGTATGAATGTAGTGTTGAGTTCTTGGCGATTGGTGGTGAGAAGAGCTGTCTTATTCCATCCACTGGCTGCTGTGAGGGTGCAAAAGCAGATGGCATCAGAAATATAAATTATCCCCTGCCTGAAGCATTGAAGCTGTTCCCATGCATCAGAAACTCCTGCGGATTGAGGGAAGACCTCTTTGACCTCCCAATGAAGTGCTCTGCCAGACAGGAGTGAAATAATGAAGGCGATCTTGGAATGATCTGTGGTGAATCTGTGTGGCTGCATCTCCATGGACCGAGAACCCATGACGAAAAAAAACACTGCAATTCTCCACGGCGCCAGAGTATTTCGCTGGAGTAATGAGATGGCTAGAATGACGGCTAAAGAGCGTAGAGGAAGTTGTTGCAGTGGGTACTCACTGGTATGGCGGCTGATGTTGTGAGCTATCCTGAGGTTGATTAACAGTGGCGTCAGAAGTGGAAACAGCCGAGGTGGTGAGAGATCTGTGAAGTTGTCGTCCAAGCTCTTCAAGAGCATAAGCAGTTTCACGGAGATCGACTCACACTGGAGTCATGTTGAGTTCAAGTCTTCTGTTAGGAATGCACTCACACCAATGTACAGGTTGGATGGATACAGCAGACACAGATAAACGGGGATATCAGCATTACAACTGAGAATGACAATATGATGTTCCAACAGGTAAGTAACAAAGGTAAGTAGCTAAGTACATATACTGTAGATAATAAACAAGCAAGTACAGTATGATGACGAGAGAAACATTGCATGGGAGCAGAGTGGTGGTGAATAGTCCAAGGTGAGACTTGACAATTATATGTGATTGAGGTGAGTATATATAATGTTAGTAATGAGCTGTTAATTGGTTCCAGGTGAGACTGATTAGAAATCTGGTGATTGGGAGTGGAGAATGGTAGGAGGTGGAGAGCCCGACAGTGGCGTGATAGTAATTATTTATGTTAGTACTTTTCCTTCTACTTGAGTAATTCTTTTTTTAAAGTAATTGTACTTTTACTTGAGTACAGTTTTACCCACCTCTGCCCAACACACCACACCATAACATACCGGCTAATTGACAAATGTTTCAATTTAATTTTGATAATAAATATATGTCAATAATGTCCTATTTACAATAATAATAATATATAATTCCTTGACACTACATGGATTACTAAGAAATATGCCTTGTGAATATGTCAATTCTAAACATTTGTGCTGAAAAAGACATTTCTGTCTACCTCATTATATATGTTGAGCGAATGCCAAGAGCGTGCAAAAAAGATTTTATAAAGGCAAAGGGCAGTTTTGAAAAATGTCAAATGTAAGACAGTTTTGAATTGCATAACATTTGTTGGCCACTTCATAGTTCCTGTTCTTTAATTTGTGTTATTTCACAGTTTTGATTACTTGTAGCCTACCATATTACACATTTTAGAACAATTATAATGAATTAGTGCACCCAAACTTTTAATGTACTGGTTGCAATCCCAAAAATACAGAATAACCGTAAAATCTGCTCAAGAGCCATGGCCAAAAAGATGTAAACTTCTAATATGAGATGTGCTGGCCCTGTCTGCAATGATCATAGTTAGAAAATCTACTAAATTTGGTAGCAAATTGACATTCCTCTCATTAGCACACGTCTATTATAATTCATTACATTGAGTTTTATTTTTATATATTAATTGAAATTGAGCAAATTAACAATTGAACATTAAAACATTAGTGTTTCATTAAATCCTTCCATTATGCCATTAAGTGGAGATAAATATAAAAACAAGTACCTGTTTTTGGAAACAGTACACCTTAAATCTTTTTTCCTTTGAGCTTTTCAGCTCTACCTTTTCTTTTTCATCCATTACATTTTATTTTATGAATGATTGCCGCAGTACTGTTTGAAAGTATCTATGACAGAATCTATGACAAAACAGATCACTCCCTGTCTACACCGCATGCGAGCGGCACATCGCATCAAAAGCAAATAGATCCCACTATTATTAATAAAGCTGTCAACACTGTGCCTGTAAGCATCTGTTGCCTCGTGCTGTTGATGACAGTGCGGATGTCCCGTTCCATTCTGCACTACCCGAACTGGCGCTACTCCTGCCAACAATACAAATAAATGCTTTGGAGCATTTGCTTCGAAGCGTTGAAGACGGCAAGCCCACATTGACAATATCTATATATATAGATATATATAGATATATATATTTAATTTTTTTATGGAAGAAAAAAAGTTATCCAACACCTATATCATCCATGTGAAAAACTATCTGCCCCCTTAAACTTAATAGCTGGTTGTGCCACCTTTAGCAGCAACAACTTCAACCAAATGCTTCCGATAACTGGAGATCAGTCTTTCACAACGCTGTGGTGGAATATTAGCCCACTCTCCTTTGCAGAACTGATTTATTTCAGCCACACTGGAGGATTTCGAGCATGAACTGCCCGTTTAAGGTCCTGCCACAGCATGGCCAGAACTTTAATTTAGCTTCTTTTGAGTCATTCAGAGGTGGACTTACTCCTATGCTTTGGATCATTGTCTTGTCTTGGCTGCATAATCCAGTTGTGCTTGAGGTTCAACTCACAGACTGATGACTGGAGGTTTTCCTTTAGGATTTTCTGGTAGAGAGCAGAATTCATGTTTCCCTCAATTATTGCAAGTCGCCCTGGCCCTGAAGCAGCAAACCATCTCCAAATCATCGCACTACCAACACCATGATTGACCGTAGGTATGATGTTCTTTTAGTGGAACTCTGTATTTACTTTACACCAGATGTAACAGGACCCCTGTCTTCCAAACAGTTCCACTTTCTACTCATCAGTCCACAGAACATTCACCCAAAAGCTTTGAGGCTCATCATGGTGTGTTTTGGTAAAATTCTGACGAGCCTTCTGGGTTAGCAGTGTTTTTTGCCTCACCCCTCTTCCATGGATGGCATTTTTGGTCAGTGACTTTCTGATAGTGGCATCATGAACAGTGACCTTTATTGATTCAAAAGAGGCCTGCAGTTTCTTGGCTTTTTTGTGACTTCCTGGATGAGTTGTCGCTGTGCTCTTGGAGGAATTTTGGGAAGGTTCACTACTGTGCCAAGTTTTTCCATTTGGAGATAATGGCTCTCACTGTGGTTCTTTGTTCACTGTGACCCTTCCCAGACTGATGTATTTCAATCACCTTTTTCCTCTTAATTGCTTGAATTTCTTTCGACCTTGGCATAGTGTGCTTCTTGGAGACCTTTTAGCCAACTTCATGCTGCTGAAAAAGTTCTATTTAGATGTTGATCTGATTGAACAGGGCTGGCAGTAATCTGGTCTCAGTGTTTCTAGTCTAGCTGAACCCCATTATGAATGTAGTTTCATAGTTTTGGGGATTAGTACCTTAGGGGGCATATCTGTTTTCATACAGGCCCAGTTGATATTGGATAACTTTTTTGCTTCAATAAATAACATTATCATTTAAAGACTGTATTTTGTGTTTACTCCGATTGCCTTTGTTTAATTTTAGATTTTGTTTGAATATTTTAAACAATTTAGTTTGAGATGTACACAAAATAACAGAAGAAATCAGGATGGGGCAAATACATTTTCACAACACTGTATGTATTTTAACACATGCAGCCTGCTCTGTCATTATAAAGATCTCAATGTTTTACATTACAAGCTATTATTATGTCCCTTAAAAGACCGATGTATCAAATATGATAAAAAATATATCATTTTCAATTTTACTTATTTATTTATTTTGTTAGATTTTGTATATAGGTTCAAAATACAGCTCCATTTAAACAAAAAACTGAATTTTCTACTGCAGGCGTTATAGGATTAAGATATTTTAAGATTAAAGACATTACACATTTCAACTTAAATTACACAGGGTCCACATTTATTAAGAATCATTATTCCTGTGTTGAAAAGGGAAAAAGTAATTATTTGAGTTGTTTTAAGGAAATAAATGAATAAAAAGGCAGGCACATACACACACAAAGCAGCACAGAAACTCTATTAAAGCTAATTTAACTCTGATCTAAACTTTCAAGCATGACCACTCTACTCCCTGTTGAGCATCTTTAAAAAGCTCCCTCAGCCTGTACAATACTCTGTAAAAATAATAATCCGCTCCTGAGGCTTTCTCCGAGTGTTGCTGTCATCCCTGTGCCCCACGAGACGAAGAGGGTTGAATAGACCTGTTCTGACATATGAATTTGTGGAATAACGATAGCGGGACAGAAATAAGGCCTTAATAAAAGAATCTACTCCCTCTAAAACCTGCTTTAGATAAGACCCCCTGTACACAGCCTTGAGTGCCACACAGAACACAAAATTTCCATTTAGGTTAATCCACCCATTTTTCCCTATGGTGCAAGGGAGGGTGTCTGCACACATGCACATGCACGCACACACACACACACACACACACACACACACACACACACACACACTCACTATTAACTCTATCTCTATTTCATGCTGTTGTAAACACATACACAATATTCCATCCCAAATATGCACATACAAACACTTGCCCTGTTTGTCTTTTTTTCTTTGTTAAACACAGAAAAAAAAGAAAATCTGTTCACAAGCACAATGGCAGCAGGTTTTTTGATTTGTAGGCTGCTATTTTCCTAAATTTAAGTGGGAACACTGGAACAGATGTTTGCAAATCCTGTAAGGAAGAAATCCCAGTACCACACTGCCAACATAATCCCAAAACACAATGTTATTGCTCCAATCCTGCACTGTCCTGCAAAAAATTATCCAAATCCAGGATTTTGACAGAGCCAAACAGCAGTGTACCATTTTCAATCTCAAAACTCATTCTGCTTTACAGAGCAGCAAAGTTGTCAGGCGAGCGAAACACATTTAATAACATGAACTCACATTGAACAATACATTACAGCATTTATTAATCTAGGTTAAAAGTGCTCCAAGTGTTTGCTAATTCAAAATGTTTTACACATAAAGACCAGAATAGCATTTTTTTTTTAAAAATATGTTGAAAATGATGTACATTCACATGAGAGGAGGCTCCAGCCATATCAGAAACCCAAATAAAAGCCATGGGTCGCCCCCTCATGGGCACTGCCATGTTGACAGCACATGACACTGTCATGCAACTGACTGAGGTACTAACACTAATAATAATAACATGTCTACTTTATATAACACTTTCAGCCAATGCTCAAACATAAGAGTACATTTAAACAAAACATGCAAGCCAAACAATATAACAACAAACACAATATACTTACTAAAGACAACAACAGAATCCAAGTCAACAGTATAATCCACAGTAGAGGTCTGCACGGGCCTTAAAATGAAACCCGACCCTATCCAGCCAAACGAAACCGTTAGATTATAAGCCCAGTGCCCAAGGGGCAGTGGTGGCTCAGTGGTTGAGGCTGGTTGAGGCTCAGGGTTACTGACCAGAAGGTTGGTGGTTCAAGCCCCAGCACTACCAAGATGCCACTGTTGGGCCCTTGAGCAAGGCACTTAACTCCAGGTTGCTCCGGGGAGATTGTCCCTGTAATAAATGCACTGTAAGTCGCTTTGGATAAAAGCGTCTGCCAAATGCATAAATGTAAATGTAAATAAGCCCGAACCCAAAATCGCTCACTATCTTTATAATTTGTTCTCCTAGCAAGTACTGTTGCAGTAGGATATATTTTATGTAAGCATATAGGCATCATTCTTAACAGTATGGACACTGTAAACGTACAGTTTTAACAAGGCATGCCAACCCCTCAGTACACTAGAGCAGAACGGCATATAAGCATTGTTTTACCGTTTATTCGCTGAAATTTTGCTTGGTGCTGCACAATCTGGAATAATATGAAACAATGCCATAGTCCCCTCTTTACAGCCTGAACTTGTTCAGAACGTTGACGCATTTCAAAGAATGCAACAGAGCGCAGGTGTCTCGACATGCTTTTTTGATCATTTGAAGTTCTTTTTAATATGACACTGTGTTTAAAAAGTCTTGGTCCTGCTCGAGACTCTGTCTGTTGTGTCATGGCTCGAGGTTTCTTCAAAGACATTCGTACAGCATGTGTTTATATAGGAAAACAAGGGTAAAACAGAACAAACAAAATCTGTACAAAAACACGTTTAGTGTAAACGGCCCCTAACTCATCCATTCACGTGTGTCTGTGAGTGAGAGTGCGTGCGTGCGTGCGGCGCGAAACAAGTTCGGTAGGCATGTTAATTTTTTCATTAATTACAAACCTGACCTCGATTTCTCAGCAGGAAACCGATGGAGTGCATACTCCAGGTAGGGAAGGAGGTATTGCCCCAATTGAAGGAGTTCAAGTACCTCGGGGTCTTGTTCACGAGTGAGGGGACAATGGAGCTTGAGGTTGGCCGGAGAATCGGGGCAGCGGGGGCGGTATTGCACTCGCTCTATCACACCGTTGTCACGAAAAGAGCTGAGCCAGAAGGCAAAGCATCTACCGGTCAATTTTTGTTCCTACCCTCACCTATGGTCATGAAGGCTGGGTCATGACCGAAAGAACTAGGTCGTGAGTACAAGCGGCCGAAATGGGCTTCCTCAGAAGGGTGGCGGGCTTCTCTCTTAGAGATAGGATGAGGAGCTCAGTCATCCGTGAGGAGCTCGGAGTAGAGCCGCTGCTCCTTTGCATCAAAAGGAATCAGTTTGAGATGTTTTGGGCATCTGGTAAGGATGCCCCCTGGCCACCTCCCTAGGGAGGTGTTTCAGGCACGTCCAGCTGGGAGGAGGCCTCGGGGGACCCAGGATTAGGTTGAGAGATTACATCTTCACACTGGCCTGGGAACGCCTCAGGGTCCCCCAGTCAGAACTGGTTAATGTGGCTCGGGATAGGGACGTTTGGGGCCCCCTGCTGGAGCAGCTGCTCCCGTGACCTGACTTCGGATAAGCGGTTGAAGATGGATGGATGGACAAACCCGACCCAAACTTGAAGTCCTAATTGAAAAACTGACCCGTACTCAGCCTGTAACCTGTCGGGTTCTCGGGTCCCTTCGGGCCCTGGTCAGAGTGATGGAATCAGCAGGAGTGTGATCCAACAGACAGTCCAAACAGAATGAGTGCAAGTCATGAAACAAAACGCTATGTCCTGCAACTCTCACAGCACGCATCACGGATAAACGTTGACATCAAACAGCAATCTCGAGCCTCCACTGGGCAGATCAAGTCGCAGCTGCCCGGTCACAGTCCAGTGTGCAACAATGCCCATAAATTTGTTTGGATTAAAACAATCCGACTGCTATGCAGACGACACCCAATTGTATGTTCCAATCAAGAGAAATGATCCCTCTGCCCTTTCATCATTGTTAGGTTGTCTGGATGAAGTAAAATTTTGGCTGGATAAAAAATTTTTGTTTTTAAATGAAAACAAAACAGAGATCATTGTTTTCGGGTCCACTGGTAATCCCCAGGCTGTTACCTTTGACCTAGGCAGACTAGCGGCATTTAGTTCTGCAAGTGTGCAGAACTTGGGCGTTTGTCTGGATGAGTCTTTAAATTTTGAAAAGCAAATCTCTTCTGTAATAAGCTCTAGTTTTTATCACCTGCGGCTGTTGTGTCAAAAGTCAAACCTTTTCTTAATCACAAAACTCTTGAGATGGCTGTTCATGCTTTTATCACCACACGTGTAGATTACTGCAATTCACTTTACTGCGGTATCTCGAAAACGCAAACAGCTCGTCTTCAACTGGTGCAAAATGCCGCTGCAAGATTCCTCACAAATGGTCGGAAAAGTGACCACATCACCCCAATTCTGAGGTCTCTTCACTGGTTGCCCATTCAGTTCAGAACTGAGTTTAAAATCCTGTTATTTGTGTACAAAGCTCTATGCAACCAAGTGCCTAGCTACCTAACTGAACTGCTTCAACCTTACACGCCGTCAAGAAGTCTGAGATCAGGTGAAAAAAATCTGTTACAAGTCCCTCAATGCAGACTTAAACGTAGAGGGGATCGAGCCTTTTCTGTGGTTGGGCCTCGGTTGTGGAACAATTTGCCCTTGGACGTTCGGATAGCCCCTTCTGTGATTTCTTTTAAGCCACTTTTAAAAACGCACTTGTTCTCTTTGGCCTACAAATAAGGTGCATATACGTGTATATGTATGTGTATATGTGTACATATATGTGTGTGTATGTATGTGTGTGTATGTATATATATATATATATATATATATATATATATATATATATATATATATATATATATATATATACGTATGTGTATGTGTGTGTGTATGGGTGTTTTTATAGATATATTTATACTTATATATTTTTTTTTCTGTCTATTTTATATTTCTCTCCTTCGAGTATGATACTAGTATTAAACCTGTTACTGTTTTCTCTGTTTTTATTTTCTACTACTGATAGTCTCTGAGACTGCTTGGACGTCTCCCGTTTTAAGGTGTTCTTAACCTTGTTGTACTGTTTTATGATGTGCTACTACACATGGTGTTGGTGTCTTTTAATTTTGTAGTTCTGTAAAGCACTTTGGTCAGTCAGTGGCTGCTATAAAATGTGCTATATAAATAAAATGAACTTGAACTTGAACATTAAATCCGAGAATGTCCATAACAGGGATGTGTGTAGTATGAGACTGAGACTCAAAAGTAACAAAATAGAAGATAAACATACAGTTTCGGTGTGAAGCGGCAGCAAACAAACTTCCAGTATCCAGGACGCTGGGTGTCAGTATAGTGTCCAAAACCACAAGCACTACTAGAACCGATCGGACAAGTAAGAGCCAACTAAATTCTTACTTGAGTGGACCTTTCATTTCAACATATACTAAGTGTGTGTTGCAATCAGCTTCCTAACTCCCTAAGTCGTGAATCAGTATATATCGTGAATACGAATTCAGGCACTGGCAAGGGTGTTCCTCCACTGAGCTTTGGGACACTTATGACTTAATCAGCTGTGACACGATTACGAGCTTGAGCATAGGAATACCGCTGGTATTAATTAGCAACATCACTGTATACATTTTCATTCTTCATAGTGTATTTTTAACAATCTTCTCTCAACTCTTATATTTGAAATATTGTTTCCCTTTTATGGTTATTATGGATGAAAGACATTACAAACAACATCTCTTTTTAAGAGAAGGCTTTGACTTTATACAGTAGTTTACACAACTTCTAACAACTTAAGTGACATGACAAAGTTTCTGGTAAGGGAACATAGTGAGCAACAGTGCTCCATTGTTTTTACAGTGCAAACTGGGAAGTTTTAGGATGCAAACATTTCAGTGCCCTGAAATTATTTTGCGATTGTGACAGCCCAAGTGATGGTTAGGTTTATTTTTGGTGTTTGCGTGGGTTTGAGGGGTTCAGTTTATAAAATATGCATTCCTCCTCAGTGTGTTATAGCCTGTACAGCTGAAATCAACTTGCTTCACAACTCGCTTCTGGCGCACCTCTGTGGATATTACCAGGGGTTAAATTGGGATTTCGGAGGTGGAGGAATCCTGGTGGTGTTGCATCAAACCCAACTTGACTTCCATGATCCAGAGACCGGACCATTTTGTAGTACAGAAGCAGAACACGCACCTATATGCTGGGGCGCGTGCAATTTTGTGCTGCTCTCGAATCTGCTGCCTCTATCAGCTTCCACAACAGACTAGAGTGAAGCATAATGAACTTTAAATATTTTTGAGCAAGAATACTCGCTAAATATAAATGGATGTGTCATATGGATAAAAAAAAAAACATTGGAGATTACAAGAAACGAAACGGAATGGATTGACAAACAAGGATTTATATACAGTATATATATATAATATAAAAGGTGCCGGAACACTGTTCAAGATCTTTTCGGCCGAATATAACCCCTGGACATTACACCTGAAAAATGGCACTCAAGTGTGCCCAATGTGGCCAACAGCATTTACCACTTTGGCCACTGGGGGCAGTGTTTCGATTTCAGCTAAATTTCTAGCCTACTGTTTCCGATTTCACTGTGAGATCCTGTGTGATGGAGGTTGATGGGTTGAGGGGGATGGGTGTGTGTGTGTGTGTGTGTGTGTGTGTGTGTGTGTGTGTGTTGAGGGCGTTTCCCTACTAATGTTCACATTAAATCTACAACCACTGGTATAATGGCAGGTTCCATTGTGACAACCTGCAACATGTGATAACATGCAACGTGTGTTCAATGAACAGTAACTTTTTTCCTGGTCAAGGAAATGTGCAGAAATTGACTTTCAAAAAGAAACCTACTGTGAGAAATAGGCTATTCAATGGAGTAAAACCTGGCAACTATTCCAGGTGTCACCTGTATGTAGCCCATGGGTTGAAAATAATCACCACAGGATACAAAAATATCTTTTGGGGTTTTATTCTGACCACTGTTAAACAAAGAAGAAGAAAAACAGCAGTCTGTGTTTTTGCTGGGTGGAGGGCGGGACCGGGTCGTGATTCCGCACACCCGGCCCCTAATCAGGCTAATCAAGCCTCAGAGAGGGATAAAGGCCGTCTGGAGATTGCAGTGCGACAGAGAGAGAGATTTACGGACAGCTGTCCGAAACATTTGTGTGTTTGTCTTTTTGTTTAATTTTCTTATTAAAATATTATTTATATTGTCAAGCCGGTTCTCGCCTCCTCCTTTCCATCAATCACTTTACACTTGTGCCAAAACCTGGGAAGGAGGAGGAATGCGCCGTAGTGGAGTTCTCGCCGCTACCAGCGACCCGAAAGGAGCAGCCGCGGCCATCCACCGGAGGATGGAGGAGCCCGGCCACCTGGAATCGGAGGAACGGCCGCCGACCACGAGGGGAGGAGGGTCTCCCAACCAACCGCCTGGAGTGGTTACCGCTGCCAGGGGCGGGGGAGACCCCTAAAGTCCACCAAAACATGGCGGGATGTTCCATGTGCCAGGGGCCAGAGGACTGCCTACGATCCACCCTGGGAGATGCGCCTGTTGTCCGGTAGAGGGTGGAGGACTGGCTGGGGACCCAGCTACGGCATATCAGAGAACCGGCTCCCCGGCCTGAGAGAAAGAGGGAGGAATGTGGCAGGGTGGAGGGCGGGGCCGGGTAGTTATTCCACACACAGGCTATTTAAGCCTCAGAGAGGGATAAAGGCCGACTGAAGACTGCAGTTGGACAGAGAGAGAGATTTACGGACAGCTGTCCAACAACTTTGTGTGTTGTCTTTTTGTTTAAGTTTCTTATTAAAATAGTATTAATATTGTCAAGCCTGCTCCTTTCCATTAATCCCTTTACAGATATATATTAAAAAAAGGAAATTATATACAAAAATGAAATACAATAAATGGAATATGGAAATGAAATACAGTAGAGGCTAATGTCAAATGAAAATACAAACAGTGCATTAGCCTACCCATATGCTTCAACAAATACAGTACTTAATACATGCTTATATAATTTACAGCATTGTATGCATGTAACACATGCTTAAATCACTTAAATCATAAATGCTTATTTTTTAACCAGACTTTACATGTATAACATTTTGAACAATAAAATTCAAGTTCACTTAATTGGAAAACACTCTGGGCTATAAATCATTAAATAAGATATGATTCATTCTAAATGTATATACACAGTCCTCGCATGTGTACAAAACGTGGTCAAACTCCACACATGCAATCCATATGCATCCTTCAAAAAATTATCCGTAACATACACTAAATTTTAACATACGGCTCTTCTGAATTCATATTTAATGCAACTTATAAGCATTTAAAATGTGATATTTTCCCAAGAATTCTCATCCGATGAACAAAACTGGGCGCTCTCTTGCGCAATGTATGTTTTCACGTTTCTAACCAGCACATATGCCATAAAGCAGAGGTCACAAAAATAAGGTTCTTAAAGGGCCACGTCCAATTTATAACTAGGGTTAAATTACATTCTCCACTTGGGTACATACTGTATACAAGAATAAATTTTTGTTGAGATGTTTTTTTTTTTACTTGACCATGTCATATTGGTGCATAGTGCTGATGAAGGACATTCCTTGTTTGCAGTTTGAACAGGGAGGACATAGCTGTTGTTTACAGAAGATAAACGTGTTTCCGTGGCACATTTGTTTTACTGGGGGTTATGGCTCTCTTGTTTGTTTGTTTTTGATATGTACTCTTTGTCTTTGTTGGCACTGGTTTGTGTTTATATTTGTATTAGTGGAGTTTATACGTGTGTGTGTGTGCGTGCGGGTGTGTGTTTGTGTGAGTGTAAGTACGTTGCTTTGTCCATAAAAAGATGTGAGTGTGTGTGTGTGTGTGTGTGTGTGTGTGTGAGGGTGTGTTTGTGAGTGTGTGTGTGTGTCTGTGTGTGTGTGTGTGTGTGTGTGTGTGTGTGTGTGTGTGTGTGTGTGTGTGTGTGTGTCACTGCTGATAAGATTTCAGTAGCTGCGGCCATCTTTTCATCCTTGTTCCCTCCCCTCTCTTTTGACCAATGTAGCTCCTGTCTTAGCCTCCACCTCCAACAACACACATTAATTTCACACATATACACACTAGAACAAGCTGCTGACTCTCTTCACAGACACAGCATCATACACACACACCACACACACTTATTTATGACCTGATGTGACAGATGGATCAATAGTTTAATATCACTGTTTGTGGAGTGCAGTGCCTCTGACAACCAGGCAGGCTACTAAATACACACACTGAAAGACAGACACACACACACACACAAACACGCACACACAGTCCTTAGAAGCACAGTCCATTTTAGTGATAAGAGCTCTGCTATCCGACCCGAGACCGGCGGAACTGACAATCTGTTTCGGGCCAGGTTCGGATCAGTTTTTCAAGTATATCTTCAGGTTTGGGCTGGGCTTGGGTTTGTAAATTATAAAAAATTATACGTGTGAACAGATGAGTTCACACATATGGGCTATATTCATGGCAAATGTGTTTTTGCATGCATCTACTGTATATTGTTTTTGCACTGTTCAAACATGCTTTGGATGATGTCTTTAACCATTGTGCCGTGTCTTGCTATATTTTGACCATGCTTTCACACTGGCAGTTTAGTTCGAAACAGAGCGCGGTTCGCATGAAAAATGGGTAATGTGAAAGATGTCACGCGGACCGGTGAGTGCACCGTGGTACCGAATCCGAGACTACCTGCTGGAGGTGGACTGAGTTCGGTTGCAATGGAACTGTAGCACGATTTGTGTGAATGCGAAAGCGACTCGGGTGCGCACTCGTTCAGGAAGTAAAGTAACCTGCACGTGCGTTTTAGCCAATGAAGACATTATTAGTTTCGACAACACACTAGGATCCACACATTCCTGAAAGTCCCCAAAAAGTAATGATACCACAATGACATACAAGTACAATCAACACTATAAATACTGTCTGTCTGTCTGTCTGTCTGTCTGTCTGTCTGTCTATCTTTCAACGTTATAAATACTATATATAAATACTATTATAGGTTATAAATATAGGGTATAATAGGAGATGACAGTGGTGATATCTTGCGTGCAAGCAAGTCAGTGTGAACAAAGTTGCAAAAGAAACAAATCTGTCTCCTCAAAAAATGGCATTTGCGAGGTTAACACTGACATTAAAACAGTGTTTTAGGCCTAAGAAAAACTATTTATTAACAGTATATTTTCTATCATAACAAATGCTTGATTGACTGATGATTGACTGAAGCTCAGTTGTTATGCTTTCAAATGATATCACAAATTATAAAAATAGAAAATAAATCACATATTCTTATCAGACATTCTTAAAAATTCTTTAAAACTGTCATATTGTGAAGAGAGTCTGATTAGATTTAGATTGAGTCCCTCCCACTTTTCAGAGCGTTCCTATGCCTATGTTTGAAAGGACAATTCCTAAAATGTGTCCCTCAAGGTAAAACGCACACACAGGCAAATAAAACACATAATGAAATACTTACACACGCTATTGCTTTAGTGCCATCTGTTTGGTGGGCAAACAATTGCAATAAAGAATTGACGTACACTGGCTCTCCAACATGACAACCACATGCACAGTCCATCAGTGTGCATTAGGAGTAACAGCCAAAAACCTGAAGCTCCAGTGCTGAATGCTGGATCCCTGAACCAAAAACCACTGATCTCTCAGAAGACTTCAAACTGAAATAGATGTTATCTCAGGCATGCTCACTGGTCATTCATTATAATAGAGACAGATGCTATACCATCTTTCATCATTGATGACGTCTGGTCGTGTGAAATGACTAGATGACACATTTAGTTAAGTGGGTCGTCACATTTGAATGCTAAATTCATTTCATGATTTACAGCAGATTTTGCACTTGGGGTATGTGAGTTCTACATGAATGCATTGTGGAAGACAATATTGTGTTTTTACAGCATTATCTCAAAACCAGGAAAGAAATGTATATATATCTCATATGAGGCTTATTTGTCTTCTTGTTTAATGTTTTGTTTAGCCTGTTTTACAGCCAATCAGATCCCAGCCTCATCCAGGTTATTGATTGCTTGCGTGCCCTCATCCTCCAAGGCTGTTCCTTTAATAGACTACAGAGGGCTGTAAATATTATTGCTTACTGTGTGCCTGGCTCACCGCAAATGCAATCACTGTTTTATGACAAATACAAAAACCAGTGAGCCAGCAGATCAGAAGTTATCTGAGGTAAGCTTAAAAGAGAGGTTCTATTCTTTTAATGTGTCAACCTTTTTCCCCTTTCCTTTTCGTTTTCACTGGTTTTCATTAAGGCAGGTTTATTTGAATCTGCTGAGAGCCTCTTTTCTTCTACCTGACCTTTTTTTAGAGCACACCTGAATTTCTCTCTAATGAAAATAACAGGGAGAGAAGTTTTATGGTCATTTATATGTTAAGCCTTTTGTGTTTAAAAGTTGACATTTTAAGCTCATTACTATAGTATTACATCAGAAGTATTGTCTTCTTTCTTATGAAATCACATACACAGTTATGATATTATGCAGGGAGAATGCAATGGCAGCCATAGTGCGCCAGTATGCTCACCACACACCTGTTATTGTTGGAGAGGAGAGAGTAGAGTTATAAAGCCAATTAGTGGATGGGGATTATTAGGAGGACGTGATTGAGATGGTGAATGGGGGAAATTTAGCCAGGACACTGGGGTTACACCACTACTCCTTACAAGAAGTGCTCTAGGATTTTTAATGACCACAGAGAGTCAGGACCTCAGTTTAACCGAAGGACGGTGCCTTTTTACAGTATAATCTTCCCGTCACAATACTGTGGCATTAGGACCCACACAGACCGCAGGGGGTGCTCACAGTAAGGATGTGGGGTTGATCAATAGTATACTCTCCATACTATTCAAATACACACCTACACATGCACTCTTGGATCAACCTGTTTGGCACCTATATTAATCTGTGGTTCCATTATTCTCTTTTCAAAGAGAGAGAGAAACACTCTCTCCTATAAAACATATAGAACCAAGAACCAACCCCCCACCCCCTAGATCCAGGTCTAGTGCATTTTTAACTTAACTTGTTACTGCTTAAATAATGAATTATCTGTTTTTAATATTTCAGTAATAAGCTGTAATGTCATTACAGTATGTATCAAATATTAATAGACAGTGGACCCCCCCACCCTTAACCCCGCCACAATAAAACACATTACAGTCACACCCACACTGCTCTTTATGAAGATTTGATTGACATGGTATCCTCAGCTGGGGGATGTCAGAGGCTAAGCACTCTTCTGCTCAATTCTGCATTCTTATTACATCTCTCCATCCTTCTGTCAGAGTTGAAGTGTGCCAAGAGAAGTTTAGGCAGTGTGCTTTCAGAGAACCACATTCTAAGTAGGTTAAATTACCGCCAAACTTCAGAATTGTATGTTTTTACAGTAATGGCTGATATTATATAGGCCCACCTAGGTAAGATACATACTGACTACTTACTTTTAAAATACTTAATTTTAATTGTTACAACTGGGTTGTTAGTAAAAAACTATATTTGGAGCATATCCTTGTGCGACCGGCGTCCTCCTGCGTGGACTGTGTGTTTTGTCTTTGCTATACGCTATGCTTAATTTAATTTCATTCAAACTGACTGATCTCAGTTTATTTTCCTAAAGGCACATTTTTTTATGAAGATATATGGAGTTAGGAAAATAAGGTGCATTTCAACTGTTCTGAGACCAGTGCAGCAAGACACACACTGGAGGTTAAGTCATTCACTAAGCAGGTGGCAAGGGAGCATCCTATAGCTTTCCTATACAGCTAAGTGCATTCACTCCTAAAATCAGACTAAAAGTTCAGTTTCATGCTGCAGATGATGTTTGGATCACTCAACATGTTTGGCAGACATGGGACAATGATAATTAGTACATACATTAACATGGTTGGCAGTGATTGGATGATGCTGGCAATTACTTTTTTGTGTGCAAAGAGAGAACATTGAGATTTTGATGCCTAAGTAGAAAAAAACATAGTAACATAAAAGTCAAATCAAGTCAAATAATTTGTATTTTAATTGTTTTTTATTTGTGCTTTTCCTGATACACAGCAGCTTTACTCTAATGTCTGTGATATCTCAAAAACATGAATAACCAATGCTCTTGGAAACATAATAAACAATTTGATTTTAAAAACAATTGTCTTTCTATAGTTTGGAATTATTTCAAATTTCATAACTTACTCCCGCTGTCCCCATATGAAGACAACAGTTGTTTAGGAAAACCTTTTGCTTTAATTATTAATATTTTAAATAAAACAATTAAAAAAAAATGACACATGAGAAATGCACACAGCGGTCACACTCAAAATGCATATTTTTTCAGGAATGGTTCACGTAAATATAAACATTATGTCATTATTTACTCACCATCACGTTGTTTCAAACCCTAATGTTGTGATTTTGTCCATGGACAAAAAAAGTGAATTTTTAAATTCATTTTCATGCAGCATTTTAATACACAAATAATGTTTTTTTTTTATATATAAAAGAACCATAAAAGTAGTCCATATGGCTTGTTAGTTATACTTTATTAGTATTTAATGTGTAATAATTAAGAGCAAACTTAACTTATGTAATTATGTAATAACATTATGTTTGCTATAGTAATAAATAATAGTAACATTTAATCATGTTGATTTAAGTTACTTCTGGCTTATACACATTAAACTATATTCCAAGTCTTTTGAAGCCATACAATAGTACTTTTTTTGAGGAACAAACCAAAATGTAGGTTTCTATTCACTGAAAACAAGAGCATATGGTTTTGGAACAACAAAAGGGTAAACAAATAATGACAGAATTTTCATTGTTGGTGTATGTATGTAAATGATCTTGGCCACACCCACAGCAACTGATTTCCTTGTCCTTATTTCACCTCTGTAATCAGCTACAAATGAAAGATGAAACCTACGAAATAAGAAACTATTATCCCGTTCTAACAATGGGTGGGAGCAGCATTTATACTATATTTCTTCCATACTACAGTTTCATTTATATTCATTGGCATGGTGTGAGGCAGTAATTGTTGCCAGAATACATCATGCCCATTCAGGCAAAATTGTCGCCTATTAGAGCAAGGAACTATGCATGACCAGTGGCTCTGCTATTAAGATGCAAATGACAGAATGAAAGAATCAGTCAAATAGATTCTAAAGTGAATTTCTAATATTCTATAATATTGCTCTCCAGTTCTGGAACCATTACCCAGGGTTCCATTGTCTCTTCGCTCGAGGTAAACTGATAGGGGACGAAATTGACTGTGACACTTCTGATGATGCGGTGGTTTGGAAACATGACTGTCAATCAATCAGTAAGAAATATTTAGGTAAATGAGGTGCTCAAGAACAAACATACATATTTGAATAAATAATAATGCATAGTTTTCAAGCAAGAGCTGTGCTTGCTGTCTCCACAAACTTAAAACACCAATCAACAGCAAAGTAAACTGCACCTAGATATTTCTTAACCAATGGGCGTTATTAAGGGTTTTTTCACCTGTAATTGCACAAAAATGTTGATCATAGGTGATTGACATTTGGGAATTGTTTCTTTAAATGTAAAACACTTACTAATCTTTGAAAGGCCAGTTTATTTGAAAGATGTTTGTTCATCCAGTATGTTTCAAACACACAGTGGCCTCAAAAAGTCACGCTTAAAAATGTGTGAATGTCATTTCATTAGATTTCAAAATGTAAAACCAAGTGGCAGTCATTTTGTTTAATCACTCTTTTTAGATTCATCAGTATCTGTAGCCCTGGGCCACATCCACAGCAACAGTTTTCATCGTCCTTATTTCACCCGTGTAATCAGCTGTAAATCATCTGAATGCTCAAAGGTCAAACCCCATCATTTGGAGATTGTGTATGCAAAATACTTACCAATTTTTGAAAGGCTAGTTTATTTGAAATGTGTTGTTGCAGTATGCTTCAGATAGTCAGTGATGCCCAAAATTATTTTGGATACTTCCATTACACTTAAAAAATTCTGAATGTCATTACATTAGATAACAAAATGGCATCCAATTGGCATTTATTTTATATGAAGGTAACACAAGCACAGATTTCATGTAAAACATTTCAGAATTAAGGAAGTATTTGGACACTTACTGGTTGTCAAACTTTGGGGAACATATCCATATTTAATGTGATGGACTACTGTACACCTTTGGTTACTCTGCCAGTGTGATACCTACGTAAAGATGAGGAAAACTGACTTTATCCACTAAAAAATGAACTTGAGACCAGTTGGTTAAAAGTAATTGCAAAAATGGCTCATTAAAGTTAAATAAGTAAAAAAATAATGTTTTAGCTATTTGTTTGCAAAAGACATTGGTTTGATAATTTGTTATTTATGCAATGTAATTCATATTTAGGTGATTTTAGCAGACTGATCACAATGTGAATTCAGCATCAACAGGTGGAAAGATCGGTCATGGTGCTTGACTAAATTCGTAGCTGGAGATGTATGCGCAGTGTACTTCTAGCGGGAAGAATAGCAGCTGTACATCATCGCACCATTAGCTGGGTAATTCCCAGCCAATCACATGTAAGCCATTGCTTTATAAGTCTGCTCACAATCTATCACATTGCTGTTTCGGTGTGCTAACACTGCAACCTCCACCACCCCACCACCAGTTGAGCCTCCTATCTCCGGCAGGATATGATGGTTCCGATTACAACTTCTTCGGACCGCCAGTCGGGGCCTACACCAAAGAGAGACATTACCTTTCTGTTTTATATTCATCAAATAAATGTAATCTTAAAAGTCTGCAAGTCTTCCTAATAGAAGTGTTGTTGATGTGAAATGTCCACAGGGTGGTTCCAAAAGTGCGATTTAGTTTTAGATGTAAATTATGTAATGGAACCAACAGGAATGCATATTTAATAACCCTTTCCCCTAACCCTAAACCAAATTGTCAGTGAGGTAAAAATGTCATTTTAGATACGAAACTGCAACATTTGAATTGCACTCACCATTGTTGATCTAAACACCATTACTTCCTGGTTTCCATGGGATCAGAACTCATATCTCGGAGATTGCTTGTGTAGAACACTATCAATTGCGCCACAGGGAAATGTGAACAGCTTAAATGAGGTAAAAAATGTCTGATAAGAGATTGCACTTGTCAGTAATTCTGATCAGCTTGCTGATTTCATGTAAGACCATGTTGCTATTAGTGCCAAACGCCTTTGCTGTATATTTAATCAGAATCACTATAATCAGTACAGGAGCAGGCAATGTTAAACCAGCAGTCATATCACCATGTATCTCAAGACAGGTTTCCCACTGAAGCTAAGCATGGCTGAGCCTGGGCAGTACTTAGATGGGAGACCTTCTGGGGGAAACTAAGATTGCTGCTGTAAGAGGTATTAGGGAGGCCAGCAGGAGGTGCTCACCCTGCAGTCTGTGTGGGTCCTAAGGCCCCAGTATAGTGACGGGGACACTATTGGATGAGACATTAAACTGAGGTCCTGACTCTCTGTGGTCATTCAAAATCCTAGAGCACTTCTCTTAAAGAGTAGAGGTGTAACCCTGGTGTAACCCTGGTGTAACCCTGGTGTAACCCTGGTGTAACCCTGGTGTAACCCTGGTGTAACCCTGGTGTAACCCTGGTGTCCTGGCTAAATTCCCCCACTGGCTCTTCTCAGTCATAGCCTCCTAATAATCCCCATCCACTAATTGGCTCTATAACTCCACTCTCTCCTCTCCATTAATAGCTAGTGTGTGGTGAGCATACTGGAGCACTATGGCTGCCTTCACATCCAGGTGGATACTGCGTGATGGTTGATGAATGTAATATTCATTCATTAAATGGCAAGATGCAAGGTTTAAAATAGCACTACTATCACTTTCAAAACATTTATGCATTTAAATTTGAAAATGGCAACATTAGAGGGTTAAAAATGGGAACCTTCCAAAGTCAAGAGACACCCATAGGCCCATAGAGGTGACTCACATTACATTAGTATACTGAACCTAAAGCCTGAGGGATATACTTACAACCCACCTTCAACCCTGTGCTCTCAGGTTTCGTGAAACTGAATACAAGTATGAAAAGACTATTCAAGCTTAAGCCATTTCCTCTTATCTTCTCTGATCTCAGCACTAGAGTTATGGGTAGTGATACATCCACTGTGGACATGTTGTGTTCTCAAAATGACTGCCTGGTATCATCTAAGAATTGAGGCTTGTCTTCTGGCAGACCAGGATTATGACAGTATGAATCTGTCCTCAGTCCAATATATTTTAAAAGGACATCTCGCACCAAGTGACAAATGAGGATAGGCTCTGCAAGCAGGGTTTAAACAGCATCACAGTAAAGGTTAGGGGAGAAACATCTATCAAACGCTGACTCAATGTTAGAAGTCCATATATGGATGACAGTGATGGAGAAGGGGAGTAAGACTATCATCAAGAGATAGAAAAATCCTTGTTTTTTTTTTTAGTTTGTTTTTTCAGGACAACATAAATGCAGAGGAGAAGAGTCAGTTTAGGATCAGAGAAGTACAAGGAAGAAAATACAGATTTGGATTACTGAGAGTTAAAAAAACAGAAAGACAAAGGGAGTGTGTCAGGCTCAAATGACATTTGAGAAAGCTGGAGATTATGACACATCATGGGGCATAAAAGACAGCTTGTCATTTAAACAGATAGCTTTTTATACATTCATCCTTCCACCACCAAGACTTTGGCAGATTTTCAAGTTTGAATCTGCCATTTTTTTCTCAATGTTTCATCTGCAGATCAATCCAAAAACTCTATAAACTACAGCACAGCCCATAGAAGAGGATGTACATCTATGCCTAGTAGCTTCATCAATCCCATCAAAAATCAAAGATGGCGCTGTTGTAAATACGTTCTATAGTTAGGGGCAAAGCAAATATTATGTAGTAATACCTTACATTGCCCCTAACCCTGACCAAAACAGCGTTCTTTTACTTTCTTCTTTGCTAATGTAGTATCTCACTCTCTAGAGATCAAAAGGCATGTGAGGGCGATGATTCTGCACAATATGTGATCTCAAAATCACATTACTGTACCACGTTTTTGCAAAAATTATTTTAACTTAGCAAGTGAATCACAGTGCATTTCTGGTGAATTGAACACTAGAGGCATAATAACAATGATGACTTGTATTCCCTTACGGCCCAAAGGACCGTGGTACGAGTCTTGAAGAGCATGTGCGTTGACACTTGAGCCAAAAATTTGAATTTTTATTGTTGAGGATAACCCCTAGAGATGAAACATCTCGTTTTCGAGGGGGTCCTCAAAAAATGTAGAAGCCAACCCGATCTCATGGAAAGTCATACATAATTTACAAGTTGGCCATTTCGTATGGTCTCGCACGATGTTGGTCCCATAAACTAGTACGACTTCATCACGTGCAAATTCTCGGATGTCGAATGCGGAAGCGCGAGTTTCACGCACAAGGCATTAAGAACATACTTATTAATTTTATGCTTTTACCCAAACCCCTTATCTAAATTTAACCATTCAGTAGAGTGTGTAAACATGATAGGAAGCTGTTGTGTGTGACAGAAGCAAGTAATTGTCATCCAGCGACACAGCAAAACGATGTCCAGCGATGTCACTGGAATTCAAACAAGTGCAGTTGCATGATATCATACGAATTAGCCAAATTTTTAAAAGTCGCACGAATCCTAACGATTTCGCCTTGAGAGTGTGTTGGGAGAAGCACAACAAAATGACGTGGTTGCTTAAGCAATTGCGTTTTTCATGTCACACTTTGCTTTTATGACACTATCTAAAGTTTAGGGTAGTGGGGTAGGTTTTGTTGATTTAAAACTTGAGTATTAACTTTAAACAACTCATCAGTGCTACATAGTGGACGCTTCTCCTCTTATTTGCCATGACTCGTGTAAATGCTGGATTACACTACATGACTTTAATACAGATTTTGGGCCAGTTAGACAGTTTGACAGATTTCACAGAAAATTGCACAGTATTCAGTGGGTCCCGACTTTTGGGTACCGATATCTTGCCCTCTGACTATGTATCTCATAGCGTATGAAGCTCTACAACTCTACAAATCTCATGGTGAGCAGCCAACTGAAATCAAGCAGAGGGACATCTCAAGAAACTGAGATGTCAAACAAGCACCTGAAGTGGAGTTTAAAGCCACTCACCTCCAACTCACATTATAGTCTATAGAGACCATACTGGAAGCGTCGTCTTACCTAAGGCTACAGTGTAACCAGTGGTTACTGGTGGGCAGTGGTTGTTCAGCCGTTGAGGCTCTGAGTTACTGACCAGAAGGTTGGGGGTTCAAGCCCCAGCACCACCAAGATGCCACTGTTGGGTGACCAAAATAAAGGCTTCTAAGGCTTCTTACACAGGCACCGGACTGTAAAAACTTGCAAGCAGCAATTCTTCTATTGATAGTGTCCAAATGCCTTTAATCAAATCAGTTAGGACAACTGGGTGAGCGCTTTGTCACTTAATTATTATTTATTAACCAGAATGATAAGGTTTACAATGTGCCCCCACTTCTCACTTCTCACACATACATTTATTTCAGATCGATCCTACCCCTAAATGTAGTAAATAGAAAAATTAAAAAAGGGGAAGAAAAAAAGTCAATCATATATCAACATCTATAAAAATTGTAAATGAGTCAGTAAAAACCCTTCTAACAACTGTTTATTTTTGAGATTAGAGAGAGAAAGGTGAAAAGAGATGCTGGTAGGCTGATGGAGGTCAAGAGATGGGCTCGAGGAGAGATGGAGTTGGCAGAGATAACATCTGAACCTTTCAGCTGAGGGAGCCCGAAGCAAGGGTTGATAGAGGTGCTGAGATAAAATCAAACCTCCCTCGTGCCTACTACTAAAGGAGAGCAAGACAGACTGTGTTTGAGAGAGAGAGCGGGACAGAGAGAGAAAGAGATAGGAAAAGAGAGAGTGTGAAGGAGAGAGAGGTCATATTCAGCAGTCGTCTTTCCCTTCCAGACACCTCCAGACTTTATCATCAGCCAAATAGAATGGCCTGTGGTCAAGGGAGAGAGAGGGAGAGAGAGAGAGAATGAATCATGATTCTCATAACACTACCTGAAACATACATATAATTCACACCCTTTAGAAATAGTGAACCTAAAGGGATAGTTCACATAAAAAATGAAACTTCTGTCACTCACCCTCTCTGTAACCATTCGCTTTTATTGCATCTTTATTTCGTACAATGAAATTGAATTGTGACAGGGGATGTCATTCTGCCTAACATCTCCTTTTTTGTTCCACAGAATAAAGAAATCATATAGAGTGAGCTCATGATGACAGATTAGACTATTACAAATGTATAGCTATTAGACTTACAAATGATATACAATACTGTGCAAAAGTTTTAGGCACTTTTGAAAAATGTTTTATAGTGAGGACATCTACTGTATATAGACAGTCTAAATAGTTTTCTTTTAACAATTGACATCATTCAAAGTCCAGAAACCATAAAAAATAGCTAAATCAATATTTGGTGTGACGACCTTTGCCTTCAAAACCAACATAAACACACAGATCCACCTGGACACAGTTTTTCTTGGTTGTTGGCAGATAGGATGTTCCAAGCATCTTAAAGAACTTGCCACAGTTCTTCAATCTATTTAGGATGTCTCGATTGCTTCTGTCTCTTCATGTAATCCAAGACTAACTCAATGAGGTTGAGATCCGGGCTCTGTGTGGGCCATGCCATCTGTTGTATTACTCCTTGTTCGTCTAATCAATTCTATTTTCAAAGGGAATGTTTACATCTAAAATGGATATTTCCTACTGATACACTAAAAGTAGAATATATCAAATAACTGTTTTAAGACAAATACCGTTTTTGTGAAAAATTGTGAAAGCACTGTTTGCTATCAAGGCTTGTGCAATAAAATCGCTTTATAGCCTAGCCTTTATTGTGCAATGTTTTATCCCATATTTCAACTCCTGTCATGATGTATAAAGCCAGTAAACTCTGTAACTTTAAAACTGTTAGGATTAACTTCTGTGTATGTGCTACCAAAACCAAAAATAAATTTTCCAGTGGGTGGATTTTTCTCGATGTGAACGGTCCCTTTCTTGTATACTTTTTATGTTGTTGATTATGTTGTTAAGTAAGCAAAGCTTAACAGTATTTATACTTCTGTCAGGAAGACTTGAAGACTTTTAAGATGACATTTATTTGATGAATATAAAACAGAAAAGTAATGTCCCTCTTTGGCGTAGGCCCCATCTGGCGGTCCGAATAAGTTGTACTCGGAACAGTCATATTCTGCCGGAGATAGGAGGCAGGGGCGAGGTGCCTACCCTGTGCAGGACGGGACTCAACTGGTGGTGGTGGGGTGGTGGAGGTTGCCGTGTTAGTACACTAAAACAGCAATGTGATAGATTGTGAGCAGACTTATAAAGCAATGGCTTACATGTGATTGGCTAGGAGTTACCCAGCTAATGGTGCGATGATGTACAGCTGCTAGTCTTCCCGCTAGAACTACGCTGTGCATACATACAATCTTTTAAAACCAGTATTTACAAAGTACTTTATAGACATGCATTGAATAATATACAGATTAAAAAATGAAAATAAGAGAGCTAAATCAAATTAAAAGAATACAAATAGAATAAAAAAATAAGAGAGCAAAATACATGTAAGAATGAAAAAATGAAATGCATAAAAAAATTCAAAGAATATTCCTAAAACGTATTAAATATGGAAGAAAATGTAATTATGGCAACACATATCCAGAGGCTCTTCTACCATAAATGTGATCCCACAGCTAAAAGTACCATTTTAAAACTTTACCGCTCAAATAACTCACATTATGAATAAAAGAATGAAAATATGTGCTGTAAACCCTTTAGATCATGCAGTTTAACATGTAAAAAAACATTTTTGTGTGTTATTACAAAATGAGAAACAAATCAAGAGTATTTTCAAAAAGTATGTTGCAGTTGCTCTCAATTGAGCTTAAATTGTAAATTGTATGGACTTGAAACATTCCTATAAATTGCACCAGAGCAGTTGTAAGCTGCCACTGAAATGTGATTTATTAACAATTGTGTACAAGAGGAGTTAGGAGTTAATCCTTATAGCTATGAGTTTGTGTGTATACTGGCTCCTGTGTCCTTCCCCTCACAGATTTTATTGAACAGTATCTCATTCTCAGTCATCTTCCTTTCTCTTGCCATCTCTGTCATCTTGTGGAAATATCCACTCCCTAAATCAACTATTTATTTCTGTCTTGATGAGTTCACCATACCCTAAAATGAAATGAAAGGGAAGGGACAACAAGCCTGCAGAATTGTGGCTGGGATAATAACAGCCAGGACAACATTTGGCTGACCATGTTCTCTGGTTCTCCTCCAACTCCCTTTTGTGTGTGTGAATGTGTGACGCCTAGTGTGGTTCCAACTCATTTCAGTGTTAAACCTCCCAGTGTGTGTGTTTGTGTGTGTGTTTGTGTGTGTGAATGTCATGTTTAAGCTGTTTTCAGTCCTAAATCTCACTAAGACGACTACTGCTGGATATGAAGAATTTAATCTTTCAATCTACGCACAACCTGTAAATTTAAGTCACAAACACCCACACACACCTTGTTTTGATGACTTGACTATGACTCAGCTTTTTTTTATTTGATTATATCTATGTGGGACAGGTTTTGTCAACATAGTGGGGACAAACGTTGTTGGCAAAAATAATAAGACCTGAAATCAGCAACATTATGCCCACAGAAAAAAATCTTTGTGTGTTTGTACATATATAATTTATATATATATATATATATATATATATATATATATATATATATATATATATATATATATATATATATATATATATACACTGGCGACCAAAGCTTTTGCTCTTATTGAGAGAAATTGGTACTTTTATTCACCAAATACTCATTCAGCTGACCACAATGTATAGTCAGGACATTAATAATGTAAATGTAAAAATTACTATATAAATGTTCAGAACTTCTTAAACCACTTCAAAGAGTTCTCATAAAAAAATCCTCCACTTGCAGCAATGACAGCTTTGCAGATCCTTGTTATTCTAGCGGTCAGTTTGTCCAGATACTCAGGTGACATTTCACCCCACACTTCCTGTCTTGTTGGGCACTTCTCACACACCTTACAGTCTAGCTCAGGGGTGCCCACAATTTTTTGTGTGATGATCTACTTTTAAATGACCAACTCAAGATCTACCAATTAAAAAAAAGCACAGTTTCATTTAAAATAAGAAAATGCTTGTTGGGACTACTGCATGTATCCCTACATGGAATTCATCTTCTAATTAAAATATATATAACAATGTTCAATGTTGATATCATTCAGTTTTAAAACTAAACGCAAAACACCTACAGCACAATAGATTACAATAGCCAGGGCATTTACCTTATTCTGATGACTTGCCCAGGAATCAGACAGTTTTGCCTAATCCGGGCAGTAGTATCGCAATTTCACGCTCTGTTCTCAGAAGTCCTTGGAAGGCGCGTATGCGCAAACCTAGTTGTCATGGCAACTGAATAAACAAAACCTTGCCTGGTCAATATTTACTCGTCAAATGCAAGTCAGACAGAAACTAAAAGAAGGAAAGACATTATATTTATTTTTATAAAAATTTTACGAAAGTACATTTACATTTTGTGCGATCTACCAGCATTGCCTTTGCGATCGACTGGTAGATCGTGATCGAAGTATTGGGCACCCCTGGTCTAGCTGATCACACAAAAGCTCAATGGGGTTTAGATCCATAACACTCTTTTCCAATTATCTGTTGTCCAATGTCTGTGTTTCTTTGCCCACTCTAACCTTTTCTTTTTGTTTTTCTGTTTCAAAAGTGTCTTTTTCTTTGCCATTCTTCCCATAAGGCCTCCTGAGTCTTCTCTTTACTGTTGTACATGAAACTGGTGTTGAGTGGGTAGAATTCAATGAAGCTGTCAGCTGAGGACATGTGAGGCCTCTATTTCTCAAACTAGAGACTCTGATGTACTTATCCTCTTGTTTAGTTGTACATCTGGTCTTCCACATCCCTTTCTGTTTAGAGACAGTTGTCCTTTGTCTTTGAAGACTGTAGTGTACACCTTTGTATGAAATCTTCAGTTGTTTGGGCAATTTCAAGCATTGTATATCCTTCATTCCTCAAACAAATGATTGACTGATTAGTTTCTAGAGAAAACTGTTTCTTTTTTGCCATTTTTGACCTAATATTGACCTTAAGGCATGCCAGTCTATTGCATACTGTGGCAACCCAAAAACAAACATGATGTTAAGCTTCATTTAATGAATCAAACCACTTTCAACTGTGTTTGATAAAATGGCAAGCTATTTTCTAGTACCAAATTAGCAATTTATCATGATTACTCAAGGATAAGGTGTAGGAGGGATGACTGCTGTCTAGATTTGATCAAAAATGACTTTTTTCAAATAGTGATGGTGCTGTTTTACATCAGTAATGTCCTGACTACACTTTGTGATCAGTTGAATTCCACTTTGGTGAATTAAAGTACCAATTTTATTCCGAAACAGCAAACCCTGTTTATTATTCCAAACTTTTGGTCGCCAATGTGTGTGTTTGTGTGTATGTACACTCACCTAAAGGATTATTAGGAACACCTGTTCAATTTCCCATTAATGCAATTATCTAATCAACCAATCACATGGAAGTTGCTTCAATGCATTTAGGGGTGTGGTCCTGGTCAAGACAATCTCCTGAACTCCAAACTGAATGTCAGAATGGGAAAGAAAGGTGATTTAAGCAATTTTGAGCGTGGCATGGTTGTTGGTGCCAGACGGGCCGGTCTGAGTATTTCACAATCTGCTCAGTTACTGGGATTTTCACGCACAACCATTTCTAGGGTTTACAAAGAATGGTGTGAAAAGGGAAAAACATCCAGTATGCGGCAGTCCTGTGGGCTGAAAATGCTTTGTTGATGCTAGAGGTCAGAGGAGAATGGGCCGACTGATTCAAGCTGATAGAAGAGCAACTTTGCCTGAAATAACCACTCGTTACAACCGAGGTATGCAGCAAAGCATTTGTGAAGCCACAACACGCACAACCTTGAGGCGGATGGGCTACAACAGCAGAAGACCCCACCGGGTACCACTCATCTCCACTACAAATAGGAAAAAGAGGCTACAATTTGCAAGAGCTTACCAAAATTGGACAGTTGAAGACTGGAAAAATGTTGCCTGGTCTGATGAGTCTCGATTTCTGTTGAGACATTCAGATGGTAGAGTCAGAATTTGGCGTAAACAGAATGAGAACATGGATCCATCATGCCTTGTTACCACTGTGCAGGCTGGTGGTGGTGGTGTAATGGTGGGGGATGTTTTCTTGGCACACTTTAGGCCCCTTAGTGCCAATTGGGCATCGCTTAAATGCCACGGCCTACCTGAGCATTGTTTCTGACCATGTCCATCCCTTTATGGCCACCATGTACCCATCCTCTGATGGCTACTTCCAGCAGTATAATGCACCATGTCACAAAGCTCGAATCATTTCAAATTGGTTTCTTGAACATGACAATGAGTTCACTGTACTAAAATGGCCCCCACAGTCACCAGATCTCAACCCAATAGAGCATCTTTGGGATGTGGTGGAACGGGAGCTTCGTGCCCTGGATGTGCATCCCACAAATCTCCATCAACTGCAAGATGCTATCCTATCAATATGGGCCAACATTTCTAAAGAATGCTTTCAGCACCTTGTTGAATCAATGCCACGTAAAATTAAGGCAGTTCTGAAGGTGAAAGGGGGTCAAACACAGTATTAGTATGGTGTTCCTAATAATCCTTTAGGTGAGTGTATATATATATATATATAAACAATGGGGAAAAAGTCGATTGAAAGTCTGAACTATTATACAATAACAAACTTGTGTGTTTGTTTAGGTAAATTCATGTTTTTCTACACCATAATCATGATTTTATTTGCTCTGCCTCTAGCAGTAATGTGTATGTATTTTCAATAGGGTCATTTGAGCGAATATAATATTTGAGTGAATAGAAGCTAATTATATGGTGTGTAATTGATAGTGTGTGAACAATTTTGTGCGTGCGTGCCACGTCTGCTGTTCTTGCCCCCTAACCTCAAGTCTGCTTCTAACATCAGTCTAGTCAAAAGGTGAGATGTGTTGCAGAATCTACTAGACATGGAGCAAAAGGTCTCTCAATTTAAAGAAAGCAGTGTCATGCGATGGCAAAGCCAACTACATGTGTTAGATACACAATATGTAATCTATTGCCTGAAATGAAAAGAAAACAATTATATTTAACTGCATAGCATAAATAAAGGAGACAGATCTCTATCTGTCTCACACACACTCATGCTCATCATTGCAGAGGTTTACGTCAGAAAGGCTTGGACTAATTCAGCAATGACGACATGAGAGCACTAAATAAGTTATTGAATGGAGATCTGCTTTAGTGAATAGAGCAAATTAAATTAAACAAGTTTAAACGTGTCCAGCTTCATCTCTAATCACTGTCTAAAGTGGTTGCGTTTGACAAGGTTGGAAACACAAACCGTATTTCTGATGATGGTCTAAGATAGGCCTATTTATATATCAACATTGCCACCTTCTGATCACAAGCAAATACTACACCTGTTGTTAGGTTTCTTCTGTGTTCCCCTCTTCGTTCTGTAGTAAATGGCATGTTGAATTTAAACTCTACACTGAAAAAAGAAAATTAATTTTTTTAATCAATCCATATTAAAGAATTAGATCACACAAAAATGAAATTCTCTCATCATTTACTCTCCCTCATGACATCCCAGATGTGTATGACTTTCTTTCTTCTGCAGAACACAAATTAAGATTTTTAGAAGAAAATTTCAGCTCTGTAGGTCCGTACAATGCAAGTGAATGGGTGCTAACATTTTGAAGCTCCAAAAATCACGTAAGTCAGCATAAAAGTAATCCATATGACTCCAGTGGTTAAATCCATAAATTAATATTAATATTTAAGTTCTTTTTTTTTTTTTTTTTACAAAAAAATCTCCACTTTCACTTTCAAATTCTTCTTCTTGTGTTTTGACCATTTGCATTCTTCATGCATTTTTCCACGTACTGGGCAGGGGGGAGAATTTATAGTAACAAAGGACTTACCCACACCTATCATATTGCTTCTGAAGATATGGATTTAACCATATGGATTACTATTTTGGAGCTTAAAAATTTTGATTCCCATTCACTTGCATTGTATGGACCTACAGAGCTGAAATATTCTTCTAAAAATATTTGTTTGTGTTCTGCAAAGAAAGAAAGTTATACACATCTGGGATGTCATGAGGGTGAGAAAATGATGAGAGAATTGTAATTTTTGGGTGAACTATCACTTTTAAGGTGCATTAAGTGATGGTTGTCGCAAGCAATGCAATATTTTGCATGCACCAGTCAAACAACTGCCATTAAGTAGAATGGAAACATTAACGGTAAGCTCTTAGGTTTATGAACCTCCTTGATCCTGAAGGACGGAGAGCATTTCTGACGGGCTTGGAAGTGCGTGACTTTTTTTCCCGCTGTTTACAGAGCAAAGATCTGTCATAAGAGACGGACCAAATTTCTCAGTACACCTATTGTAGTGATATCCGTCAGGGACATTTAAGTGTGCTATTCCAAAAAATCACTTGAAGCACTTTTAGGTCCACGACAAATGGGTCATCTAACTTTTCGTTCCTCAATATCAAATTATCAAAATGTCATTTCCTTTATAGTCCTATTGTTTATAGAACCAACATGTATAATATATATAAAAAAAAGGTTTACTTTTATATAATGCTGCAAACAGATACAGTGCTTGCATAATACACATTAGAATGCACTTCGTGCTGCTCCCCCTAGTGGACAAAAAACCTTCAAGGGGGACTCATGATGGTTATATACACATTATATACACATTACAATATGATAACTTCATATAAATGCTGAAATGAGTCAAAATGGGGCAGGGGCACCCTGGGGCGGGTGTGGCTCAGGTGGTAGAGCGGGTTGGCGGTTCGATTCCCGGCCCACACGACTCCCCATGCCGAAGTGTCCTTGGGCAAGACACTGAACCCCAAGTTGCTCTCAATGGCAGGCCTTGCATGGCAGCTCTGCCATCATTGGTGTGTGAATGTGTGTCTGAATGGGTGAATGCATCACAGTGTAAAGTGCTTTGAATATTGTTAAGGTTAAAAAGGCGCTATATAAGTGCAGACCATTTACCCACTGATAAAAATGTCATCACTGGCCCTGTAGCTTTAAGTGACCCCCTGAATAATACGCACCCTTTCAGTACATCACACTCTAAACTGTCATTAAATAATTAAGAGATAAGATAGACAGGATAAAATGTCAGCCTATCTCTTAATCAACACACACACAAAAACACACACTCACTCACCTTAAGGATACACACCTATCTAGTGTGACAGAGTGCTGAAAACTTAAGGCTGACACCTGATACCTGCCAATCAACCACAGAACGGAGTGTAGTATTACACTCCCCCATCTCCTCCAGCAATCAGCGATTAAGCAAAAAAGCTGTTTTTATTGCTCAGAATGCATCAGATTATTTTGATCAACGCATTATAAAACATTCTTTACATTCAGTCATTTGCAGCAACAAGATTCCACCAAGGTTTGCAAAATGAGGTTGTGTTCTTCAATTACAACAGGATCCATGTTGAGAACGGAACAATTGTTTTGCATTGATGTCATCTTATATCAATAGGGTCTTGGCAAGATGGTAACTAATCTCGTGAATCAATGAACTGTCCACTTAGTAAAGAGATTGTCTGACTGACATGTAATGTGACCAGCCAGTTAGATAGTTTTGTTTGTACTTGCCTTTTAGGGCTTGGACTTGTTTTAGAGATGGGATTGGCCGACAATAATCCTTCATAATAATCAAAAGTAAATCAATCAATTTTATTATTATTATTATTACCATTTTGAAAAATAGTAATTTGAAACAGCAGGCGACAAAGACAGTAACATTCAACATATGTGAAAAATAGGCATATGATATTAGCATTCTAACATAACTGCACATGTTAGATTAACATTGTCAGGCATACACACACACAGCACTACAAAAAGACAGATCATTTAGCGATGCCAGGTTTTCAAGGCTCCTCATGACATTTCATCACAGTATAGCAGTGAGTGACCGAAGTCTGGCAATTTGATAGCAACATGTACAAGAATTTCTCAGAATGAGGGTTGCCATCATGACCCATCAATGAGGTCATGGGAAAACAAAAAAACGAGTCAAACCACTTCAGGGTAGTGGAGCTTTCAGACTAGGCTCACTGAAGTTCCTTTGGTGTTCAGGTTAACTTACATGACAATCAAGGAAGAATCATCAGAAAGCAGGCATTAGCAAACAAAATATGTAATGTTTATTTAACATTAGTATTTTTGTTTGTCTTTATATGTACATGACAACACTTACACACGTGAAAGACACTTTGAAATCATTATGAAATAAAAAAAAACAATTACGTCTACAAGAAACAAGGAACTGGTCAAGAAAAAGAAAATGAGCGGCAATGAAAGGAATTAATGTTGGTGAACTAGCATTGGAATGAAAATCAGTATATAAAGTAAAAGCTAGACACAAACAGGCTCAAGCAACCCCATTCAAGCTTATACAAATCCACATCAACATACTGTAGGAAATCACTTGCTTACAATCACTTAAAACCACACACACACACACACACACACACACACACACACACACACACACACAGTCTTTAATGTTAGAGCCCATTTGCAGCCTGTTCCTCTGTTGTTAACCATCTAATATTAATACTGAAAAATCATACAAAACAAACAAAATAAAAACAATTCTAATCTTTAAAGTGTGTGAGCGTACGTCACTGTTTCACCAGTCATAGCTTTGATGCATTTGCAGCCAGGTGCAATTTCAAGTATGGACAGTCTTCAACGCTGCTTGGCTGTACAAATGCATTAAACCTCGTAGTAAAAAGAGTTTCATATCATTATGCCTTCAATGAATCTTCCTTATGCTTGTTATGGTTTTGAATTGTGGCGTTGGTACTTTTCTATGCCATTGACTGTTTTGTATCTGGGATCTGACCGACAGACAAAAAAAAATGTATGAATAGTGGTGAAACTTGATAGTGCAGTTGTGATGTATTATAACACACTTTACAAGAACTGATAACATCTACAGTACAATCTCTTTATAATGCAACACAAAATGCCTACTGGCTCAAATATAAAGTGGGGTCCAAATTCTCCACAATGAGAGTCCAACAGTCTAGGATTTCAAATTTCACTTGAACATGAAAAATAATAGCTTTAGAATTTTGAAATATATAGGCCTTAAGTTGTATGTAAACTGGATTAGAAATGTCATTTCTAAGTCACTACTAAGTTGTATACACATTTGTGATACTGACCATGGTAACTCCTCCTTTGTATTGTAATGTAAGGTCAGCAAACCCAAGCATTCAATAACATCACAATGACGCTCATTGGAGCATTTTCAAATCTTGCTGGGATAACATGGATCATTAGGTTTTCCATAAAGCTGTCGAGTCCATCCCAGCACTTGTGCAAGGGGTCATTAAAGCAAAAGGGGACATACCGAATACTAAGAAATTCTGAAATTCAACTTAATTAAATGCAACATTTCATCTGATAATGTAAATATTAAATTAGACAAATGTAATATACAGACTTATGGACCCTGCTGTGTGTTATAAAGTGTTGACGCAGGTGTTGACGTCATATCCTTAACAGTGTACTATAACTGTTAAACTCTAAAGAGTTAGAACCCAGCATCCTAAAATCACATTGTCCAAGTGTGATAGGCCTTCATCTACAACAGCTAACAATTCCTTCTATAGGTAATTTTACACAAGTTCATATTCTTATAATCCTTTTATAAGACGTTAAAATCCTTTCAAAACATGTTGTCATACGTAAGAATTTCACTGGAAGGTACCAATTGGTGATCAAATTTGATAAAAAACAATTTCCATTAATCAAGTGTCAGTTTCAAATGTTTTGGTGCATTTAAACAATCATACACTACCAATGTGAGACTGTTATTGGTAACACTGCAGTCCAACATTCAGTTGTAAAATCAGCATATGATTCTCTTATCAGATTGCCCAATGGCAATGTTTTAAATAAAACCTCTGTGTGAGAATGCACTTTAACGCACAAAAACTTGGCAGAGGTTCTGTCTATTGCCATAGACTATCAAAGCACCTGATTTGAGGCGTTCATTATGGTAAAAGAAAAGTTAAACAACCAAATGTTAGAGTGAAATGTTACCAGAAATGTTGCTTTTCACAGAACTTCCTTTGATGAAAATGGATCACATTTAAAAGACCCAGTAGAGCACCATGGGTAATGTTAGTTACAGTACCTAAATACTCCAGGTCACACCAGGTCTATTGATGTGTGGGAAGGTGGTAGGGCATGTTAGCAAACTAACATGTTAGTTACTTTGATTTCAACACACCTCTGATACGCATTCGATTGACAAATAGTCTAGTGTCTCCAGGTCAGTTAACAAAAAGTTGTAGTCTCTTTGGGACATTTTGAGACACGAATGCATCCCCTCACACTGTTTAGAAAAATGTAAAGGTCCTCTTAATAAAATAAACCATACAGTAAAGAATTAATTAAGAAATGTACTGAGAAAGGGTTCAAACTTCAAAACCTAAACATCCATGAAGCAAAACAATATTACAGGTAAAATGGCATAACTATACAAATAGGACTCACGTGTGAAGAGAAACGTCTAAAGAAAAACTACAGTTGATAATGTTAGCTGAGAACAACAAAACAAAGAAACTAATGGGGAAAAGTGGCAAGGATAATCTAGGAATGTTAGTCAACCAACCCGCATCCCACATTTATCATAAATGGAAGCAGGATTTCTACTTTTAACAGCTATTCTCGTTGAATTTCCTAGCAGCATTAACAGCTAACTAGAAGCTAGTGACGATTTTATTGCTTACAAGCAATTCAGTTTTAAGTTAGCAACATGTGCTAGACTTCAAAGATTAGAGCAAGGCCGGCAACATAAAAATTAGCGAATTTGCAGCTAGCATTGTTAGCCTCAGGCGAATGGCTGAAAATGAAAACAAAGTGTGGACGGAGTGTGAGACATAAATACAGAACATAAATTAAAATTCAGTGCACAACATTAGACAGTGCTCTGCGCACCAAATAAGTATGTAATTTTCCCAAAAATTAATTATAGTTGCATAAATAAATAGATGTAAATCTCTGTATTTGGATGTGTAGTAAAACCTGATGCCCCACAGTCATCAAATCTAACGCTCACTTCACAAGGAAAAACTCAATATTCAGGAGTTATCCATATATGCTTTCTGCTTTCGTTCCTTTCTTTGGCTTCCCACTTCCAGAAGCTGGTTATTCTAGTTGGTTTGTTTCTTTGTTTACTGACCCATGTGTTTATTTCCTGGATAGGCCCTGTTCTAAGTAAAGAGTAGTTACTTTCTTTAGTAAAGCGTTAGTTTTATTTATCCTACTGTTCTGTTGTCGTCGTTGTTGTTGTTGTTTGTTTGCTTTTTCACTTTAGTTTCTTCTCCATACTTTTAACTTGGCCATTTCTTTTGTGATTTCCGTTTGGAATTCCATTATGACAGTGCCCGTTAACCTTCTCCACTGGAGTTGAACCAAGCCCCAGCCATGACTGGATGAACTTGCCTATTCGGTATAGGCAGTAACAGATGAGAACCAGGCACACTCCTATCACCACAGCAACGTCCAATAAGAAGTACTGGTAGGTGGAGATCTCGTATACTGCAGAGCGGAGG
Organism: Xyrauchen texanus; assembly: GCF_025860055.1. NCBI lineage: Eukaryota > Metazoa > Chordata > Actinopteri > Cypriniformes > Catostomidae > Xyrauchen > Xyrauchen texanus. Next base: position 44,082,363 of record NC_068286.1, read on the forward strand.
TGTTTAGCGCCATGGTGACGGAGTATATAGCTAATCCAGTAAACCGCTCGATTTACAGGATGACCAGGTTGATCTTTATGAATCTGAGACAACAACTGTGCTTGCTCACGATACCTTAATAGAGAGAGAGAGAGAGAGAGAGAGAGAGGAACTGTTTCAGAACATGAACATCTAATACACAGGGTTCCTGTCTAGATCAATTAATTTCCAAGACATTTGCAGTTGTTCAAGGATTTTTTTTAAAGCTGCACAACGGAAGATTTTTTTGGTTAAGTGAGTACATACAGTAAAAAAATCTGTTCAAACAGTGTTCTTGTCTTACCCCAATTGACTAAAGTAAGCCTACAACATTGATTTATACAGCAATTTCAGGATTATGCCATTCATCATCAGGCATAAATCATTACAATCATTCCCTATGCAAGTTGTTTACTTGCTATAATGCTAACATGCGAAAAAGATACATATTTAAGTACTTTTGAACTTCTGGTCGGCAGCAGTATAAGCGTTCATGTCACGAGAGGGCTTAGTTAATGCGGCCTCTCGTCTTACCTATTCGCGTTGGCATGTTACGGACGTAATCTCACGTTTTTCTCTCAATTAAGATATCCAGGATAAGCACACAAACACACCATTGTGAAAAGCATACAGATACAAATACAGATCTAAACCAAAACCAATGAAGATTTCGTACAGCATTCCTCCAACTCAGTTGTAAACAGCGCTGCTCTTCCATGTGTGTCGCACGAGCGTCTTTCTTGCGTGAACATGCCAACGCGATTACATCATACGCACATATCGCTGCTGACTGGAAGCGATGATTTATAGTTAAAAAGTACTTAAATATTGATCTTTTTCTCACCGAATTCAACCGTGACGCTTTATAAGACATTAATTTAACCGCTGGAGTCGTATGAATGATGTTTATGCAGACTGCATCTGTGTTCAGATGAAGAAAGAAAGTCAGACACATCTGGGATGGCATGAGGGTAAGTAATTTATTGATTATTGTGTGAACTTACCCTTTAAACATGTTTTCTGTCCAGGTTGTTGAAGCTTATATTGGTTGCCATGGTTTGTTTACCATTCGCAAAGTGTGTATAGGTTTTCCGATGGTTTCAGGATAATTTAAAACTACATTTAAAAGCCACAATAGGCTACAGTAAGTACAAGGTAGGTGGTGGTGGCATAGTGGGCTAAAGCACATAACTGTTAATCAGAAGGTCGCTGGTTCGTTCCCCACAGCCACCACCATTGTGTCCTTGAGCAAGGCACTTAACTCCAGGTTGCTCCGGGGGATTGTCCCTGTAATAAGTGCACTGTAAGTCACTTTGGATAAAAGCGTCTGCCAAATGCATAAATGTAAATGTAATGAGCCAGATTCGTAACAGTTTTTAAAGATATACAGCACATGTACATATACATTTTTTAGCGTTTATCTCTCCTATTTATCTTTACTACCACAGAAACAATTAAGGAAACTGCTTATTATTGTAACTATTATATTGCATATTATTTTACTGTATGTTTAATAAAGTACATTTCACCATCATCATAACTGAATACTCTTTTTGTGTTTGTATTTTCCATTTTTTTGTGGATGGATTGTGCAGCATTTTAAGCACATGGACAAGGCGGTTAACTCTGCTTGAGCACGAAATACGCCAGCCTCCATTGTTGAAGGAGTGGAGTAGATACTGGTCTTAGTACCAAGGGGCGGTGCTAGGCGTGGGCATCCAGGGCTTACACCACAAATATTTTTCATCATTAATCATCATGTAGTGTTGTCAAAAGTACCACTGCTTTGTAACAAGTTGATCATAAAATATAAATATATTTTAATATTAAGTAATATATGTATAAATGGAGAGTGGTCTTTTACATTATCAATACAGTCATATTTAAAAATGTACTATATAAATGACACCTCACAGATGTAACATTTAATTCACTTTTATTATGAAGTGTATTTATATTCTGATATTTCATCAATGCCACATTAGTAGGCTGTTCAATACAGGTCTGGGCTAAGCCCTGAATATTCACTGACTGTAGAACCACCCCTGCTTAGCACCAAAAAAACTGTCTAGCTTTTAAGAAATGTTTTTAAGTAACCTTGGTTTTATGTATGCTCTAAAACATGATATATTTGCATATTTTTACACCTTTGCTAATAAAAAACATCATTTTAGAACGGCATTCCTGCTTCCTGGTGTGATTCTCCTTGTGACTACCTTGGTCCCTGTCAAAAAGGTTTCAACCATAGATGTCGACAGAAAGCCCAAAAGTTCCGTAGTGCAGCTTTAAAAATCATTTATAGAGATTGCCGAGGCAGCTTTTGGGTCAATTTACAAGTAAGGTACCAATCGAAAAAATTCTCTCATCATTTACTCACCCTCATGCCATCCCAGATGTGTCTGACTTTCTTTCTTCTTCATAACACAAATGAAGATTTTCAGAAGAATATCTCAGCTCAGTAGTTCCATACAATGCAAGTGAATGGTGACCAGAAATTTGAAAGTCCACAAATGACATAAAGGAGGCAGAAAAGTAATCCATAAGACTCCAGTGGTTTAATCCATGTCTTCTGAAGCAATACGATAGGTGTGGGTGAGAAACAGATCAATATCTCCACCTTTACCAGCCACAACCAGTAGGTGGCTGAATGTAAAAGTGAAAGTTAAAGTGTAGATTTAAATTTACAAAAGTATCTGTTTCTCACCTACACCTTTCATATTGCTTCAGAAGATAGGATTTAACTACTGGAGTAATATGGATTACTTTTATGCTGCCTTTTGGACTTTTAAAATTCTGGTCACCATTCACTTGCACTGTGAGGAACAAAACGGCTGAAATTGTATTTTAAAAATATGTATTTTTCGGAAGAAAGAAAGTCATACACATCTGTGATGACATGAGGGTGAGTAAATGATGAGAGAATTTTCATGTTTGGGTGAACTATCCCTTTAAAATATTGAATTAAGTATGCGTACAGTATTAGTATACAAATGCCTCCAATCAAACCCTTAACAGACAGAATGTTATCATAATAGCTTGTAGGCAAGTTTTACTCTTCAAAAGCACTTACATAGAACAGTAACTTGTCAATGAAATATTTCAGAGCAAATAAAAACAATATATATATTAACTTTTCCAGATTTCCATGATGTTTCCAAACCTCTAGTCACAATTATAAAATTCCCTGATATTTTCAGGTTTCCCTAAATGTGGGAACCACAACTAATCTCTAGAAAGTTTGCCTTGTTATACTGGCTACAAGATGGCACTCTAACATAGCTTCACTTCCTACACTCTTCTTTGTCCAACTCTATGATTCTAATTTGAACATCTAATGGTTTGGAGTGCCATGCTTACCTGCCATAAGCAATCTAAGCATGGATCTGTTCTTCACAATTCAGTGAATGCCAAATCAGTTATGCAATGAATCAGTTAGCAGACTGATCCAGCAGATGACACACTAGCAACTTGGTTATACTCTTAATCCAACCTAAAGACCTAAAATGCAGCTCAGCTTCTAGAATAAATAATTATCTGGATTGTTTCTAAATGTATTCATGGTTTAGGCTGCATTCCACTTTGAAAAACTATCGATCTGCAAATATTGCTTATTGCGGGGTCTTCAACACAAGTCTTGTTTATCATTAAACCTGAGTAACCCCAATTCAACAGCCATTAATCATTAACCCGCCTCTGTGCAAGAGTTTGGGTTTGGATTTCTATTACCTGTTTCTTAACAGAGAAGTGTGTGTGATAGTGTGTGCAGGCATAATCAATTTCTAGATTATTTTGTCTTTCAGTTATTAACTACCTGTTTTTTACGGGCATGTTTTTGTATTTTTTGTATACATATTTTACCTTGTGTCTGTAATGACATTAACCATGGCAGTATAAAGGTCTTCCTCGCTCATTCTTTTCCACTCCAGCATTATTCCCATGCCTTTGGCCTGAACCCGCGTCATGGTGTCATAGTGATCTCCAAACAGTGGAACACCCACCACGGGCACACCGTGATACATGGCCTCATAAATACTGTTCAAGCCCCCGTGGCTCAAGAAGGCCCGTGTGTTTCTATGGCCTGTTGGAAACCAAAAACATTATATTTATAATTATTGAACCAACAATTATTTATAATAAATAATTTAACATTATTAACATTGATTTTGAAAGAGACCACAATAACCTCAAGTTAAATCATACATGGGTCTTCTTTAACATGGTTACATCAAATATGTAATTATATGTAACTACAGTGCTGTTTCTATACAACAAACTATCTAAATTCGCTTTAAAAAAAATTGCCTAAACAGTATTAAAATCTATTAAAATTGTAAAAATAAGTGCTGCTTGCCTGTGTAAAACTTTCTACCACATTGCAAGGGTCTTTTTGGTGGTTGCTAGGGCATTGCTGGATAGTTGCTGGCCTAAAAGAGTCAAAAGAGCCTGCAAGATATTCTGGTGCCTAGATATGGGCAATAGTAGGATGCTTGTCTTAGCAAACGCCACTAACTACAACTGCCGTAGTTCAAATACAAATACAGCAGATTCACTTACTCTTCTAATAGATTTATTTATTTTTTATTTAATCTCACTACCGTTAGTTTTACAATAGTTAAAACATGTAAATATATACAGTGCATCCGGAAAGTATTCACAGGACTTAACTTTTTCCACATTTTGTTATGTTACAGCCTTATTCCAAAATTTATTAAATTAATAATTTCCCTCAAAATTCTACAAACAATACCCCATAATGACAATGTGAAAGAAATTTGTTTGAAATCTTTGCAAATTTATTAAAAATAAAAAATTAAAAAAAAATTTAAATTACATGTACATAAGTATTCACAGCCTTTGCCATAACACTCAAAATTGAGCTCAGGTGCGTCCTGTTTCCACTGATCATCCATGGGATGTTTCTACAACTTGATTAGAGTCCACCTGTGGTAAATTCAGTTGATTGGACATGATCTGGAAAGGCACACACCTGTCTATATAAGGTCCCACAGTTAACAGTGCATGTCAGAGCACAAACCAAGCCATGAAGTCCAAGGAATTGTCTGTAGACTCCGAGACAGGATTGTATCGAGGCACAGATCTGGGGAAGGGTACAAAAGAAATGTCTGCAGCATTGAAGGTCCCAATGAGCACAGTGGCCTCCATCATCCGTAAATGGAAGAATTTTAGAACCACCAGGACTCTTCCTAGAGCTGGTCGCCCGGCCAAACTGAGCGATCAGGGGAGAAGGGCCTTAGTCAGGGATATGACCAAGAACCTGATGGTCACTCTGACAGAGCTCCAGTGTTTCTCTGTGGAGGGAGGAGAACCTTCCAGAAGAACAACCATCTCTGCAGCACTCCACCAATCAGGCCTGTATGGTAGCGCGGCCAGACGGAAGCCACTCCTCAGTAAAAGGCACATGACAGCCCGGCTGGAGTTTGCCAAAAGGTACCTGAAGGACTCTCAGTCCATGAGAATCTGATGAAACAAATATTGAACTCTTTGGCCTGAATGGCAAGCATCATTTCCGGAGGAAACCAGGCACCACTCATCTCCTGGCCAATACCATCCCTACAGTGAAGCATGGTGGTGGCAGCATCATGCTGTGGGGATGTTCTTCAGCGGCAGGAACTGAGAGACTAGTCAGGATCGAGGAAAAGATGAATGCAGCAATGTACAGAGACATCCTTGATGAAAACATGCTCCAGAGCGCTCTGGACCTCAGACTGGGGCGAAGGTTCATCTTCTAACATGACAACAACCCTAAGCACACAGCCAAGATAACAAAGGCGTGCCTACGGGACAACTCTGTGAATGTCCTTGAGTGGCCCAGCCATAGCCCAGACTTGAACCCGATTGAACATCTCTGGAGAGATCTGAAAATGACTGTGCACCGACGCTCCCCATCCAACCTGATGGAGCTTGAGAGGTCCTGCAAAGAAGAATGGGAGAAACTGCCCAAAAATAGGTGTGCCAAGCTTGTAGCATCATACACAAAAAGACTTGAGACTGTAATTGGTGCCAAAGGTGCTTCAACAAAGTATTGAGCAAAGGCTGTGAATAATTATGTATGTTTTTTTTTTTTTTTTTCAAACAAACTTCTTTCACGTTGTCATTATGGGGTATTGTTTGTAGAATTTTGAAGTGCTGTGAATACTTTCCAGATGCACTGAATATATATATATATATATATATATATATATATATATATATATATATATATATATACATATATAATGAAAGAATTTAAGAGACGAATTAGAGCCTATGCACACTATTTATACAGTAAGCAAAAGAATCTAAAGAAAACATTATTACTTTTAATTATTGAATTTGCTTGGTTTATTATAGTAAAAGACTCTGCAAGAAATAAAAAGGAAGGTTTTATTATTTCAGTTGCTTCTGTCTGAACATGTGGCACTCCTTTATACTCTGAAAACCATTCCTACCTGTGTATACTGACACTCCTTACTCAGAACGGGTGAGTCACAATGAACGAAGTGTGTTATTGACCCTCTCAAAGTGTTTAGTTGTACATTAGCCCATCCAGTCCCCTCATACCTCTTTAAAAATACATTTCAAGACACATAGGGAAATCAAAGGGACATTTCCATAATTGAGTATATTTGTCTAAGATTTCTCACGGCTGGGGTGTGTATCACACTATCACTGGTAACAATACGAGGCATGATTATTTCCTTTTTTGTATAAAATGACATTCAGTTAATCATTCCAAAAAGCTGGCTGTGCAGGGTTGCCACTTTTGAAGTTTTAAAATAAGGGGCACTTAAATATGGGGATTGGTGGGGGGGATCATGGCCCCTAACCACATCCTCAACAGTTTTAGCAATAAAAATACATTATTAATAAAAAATGTATATCCTTTCTTATATGCTGTTTTGAGACGGTCCCTTACACACCATAGGCACATTTTCCAACTTAAATCAATGTTAAATTGGTGATCTGAATGATTTCACCATGGCACCAACTGACCAGCTTGAATATGGGACAAATCACATCCCGTATTGATTCAATATGGGACACATAATTTTATCTTTAAATACGGGACGATCCCTTATTTTACGGAATGGTGGCAACCCTATGTGTGTGAGTGTTACAGGCTCAGAGATTAAATAGATGGCAAACAGACACACACCTGCACACACATTCTGACAATGTTGAAATTGGGTCATTGATCCTGAAGTTCAGTATTGGAAGTTCAACCTTAAACTCGTATACTAGTTAGGGCTGCACAATACTGTGTATAAGATTTTTTAAATAGTATTAAGTAATTACTTTGCACTTTTTTCATTTATTGTTTCCTAAAAATATTCTCATTAGAGTAGTTTTGCAATCCCTATACTGTAAACTTTACTAAGATTTCTCACGACTGGGGTGTGTATCATACTCTCACTGGTAACAATACGAGGCGTGATTATTTCCTTTTTTGTATAAAATGACATTCAGTTAATCATTCTAAAAAGCTGGCTGTGCAGGTACAACTGTGCAGGTATTGTAAGTACAACTCTTACAATAGGACCAGCTGGATAGTGGTAGTATTGACTCATAAGAAATTGGAATATAAAAATTATTCAATTCAGGCTTTATTGGCAGAGAGATACAGTGAGCATCAGGTTGCTTCCATCCTTACATTTTCAAAGACAGTGGTTCATAAGAACAAGGTCAAGCAGCAGACATTGGGGACAACAAAGCTATAGACCGACAGAGGGCAAAACGACACTCCGCTGAACGGGATGACCGCCAACTCATTTGAATGTCCCTCAAAAACTGTAGGATGACATCAAGTGACCAACAAAAAGAATGGCAAAAACAGCTGGGGTGAAGTGTACGGTGAGGACGGTTAGAAAAACAGGCTCTTAGGGGTACGGCTGAAGTCATGCAAAAACCTTCATCAATGAGAAGCAAAGAAGAGCCAGACTGAGGTTTGCAAAGACCACAAGTGCTAGACCGTAGAGGACAGGAGTAAGGTCATCTTCTCCGATGAGTCCAATTTTCAGCTTTGCTCAACACCTGGTCGTCTAATGGTTAAACAGACACCTGGAGAGGCTTACAAGCCACAGTGTCTCAGACCCACTGTGAAATTTGGTGGATAATTGGTGATGATATGGGGGTGCTTCAGCGAGGCTGGAAAAAGCACATTCATCTTATGAAGGATGCTTGAATAAAGCCACATGCAAGGTTATCCTGGAGGAAAACGTTCTTCCTTCTGCTCTGACAATGTTCCCCAACTTTGAGGATTGTTTTTTTCCAGCAGGACAATGCTCCATGCCACACAGCCAGGTCAATCAAGGTGTGGATGGAGGACCACCGGATCAAGACCCTGACATGGACAGCCCAATCTCCAGACCTGAACCCCATTGAAAACCTCTGGAATGTGATCAAGAGGGAGATGGATGGTAACAAGCCATCAAACAGAGCCGAGCTGCTTGAATTTTTGCACCAGGAGTGGCATAAAGTCACCCAACAGCAATGTGAAAGACTGGTAGAGAGCATGCTATGATGAAAGCTGTGATTGAAAATCAGGGTTATCCACCAAATATTGGTTTCTTAACTCTTCCCAAGTTAAAACATTAGTGTTGTTGTGTCAAAACTCATTTTCTTTGCATTATTTGAGGTCTGAAAACTTTGCAACTTATTTTGACCAGTTGCCATTTTCTGCAAATAAATGCTCTAAATGACAATATTTTTATTTGGAATTTGGGAGAAATGTTCTCAGTACTTTATAGAATAAACCAAAAATGTTAATTTTACTCAAACACATACCTATAAATAGTAAATCCAGAGAAACTGGAAATGTGAGGGATAATCCATGCATTAAACGATTTTTAAATGCACAACGTGGAGGCGAAAAACCACCCGAAGGCGAAGTAGAGGACAACAGAGACATTATTCTCAGAGATGCAGAAACGAGCAGTGTGGAGGATAAGAGCTCTCCCTCACACACACACACACACACACACACACACACACACAGTTCATATCCATTCCTACACTGAAAAAATTATAATTCCTAATTTGTCTAATTGTGCCTCCGCGAACTGCATTTAAAATAGTTGAACACACCTAGCCGTGGATTATCCAGTTCATACCATGGTCACTTGCCAGAATTGACTGGTTATAACTGTAATATATTTTTTGCAGCGCAAAACTTTTGGTTACTTTTATCTAAGGGCCGTTAGATCTGCAGCTCGCCTGTTCTAAATCAGATGCAGAGAAAAAGTAGTGTGACCACACATACATTAAAACATATTGGTTAAAATAATGGTTCCTTTATTGGAAAAAATACAATAGAATATAACTATTATATCAACATATAATGCTTTATAGCTATACTAACCAGCCCTATAACCAGCTATACTAAACTCTTTTGGTCCAGCTCTATTTGCAACAAGTAGGGCAATAAGGAATGTATGTGTTTGTGCATGTTAAACAACTAAAGTCCTCCTTCAACAATGAAATGCTAGATGTCTACTTCTGTATAGCAGTCTTTGTCCTTATCGCTTGAATAGCAGGGGCCTGTACCATGAAGCCAGATTAGGTGGCTAGCCAGGTAAGATTTAGTTTAATTTGCATCAACCCTAGGTTTCAGGTACCATGAAAGTGGGTAGCCTATAACAGGGTGTTCATTGCCACTGTAACTACGCTCCATGGCTGTTTCTGAGCATAAGGGGCCCTAAACGAAATCCTCGGATTGGTTTGGTTCAGCTAGTTTCACGGTACAGGCCCTAGGAATGGCTAATAGCTGTTAGAATAGACTAAAATAATGGAAGACCAAAGCACATGATGTGTCGTCTTTGTCATCAGCGTACAGGAAGTATAGTGGACAGTCAGAAAGACAGTGACAGAGAGAACAGAAAGAGTGAGACTGAAAGGTCCTCTGTGACCTCAACCCCGTGGTGCACAATGAAACAAAAACTCATTCACACAAATAAACACATGAGCAAGTGTCCTCTAATACGACAGAGGCATTATTCTAAGAGATGCAGAAAAGAGCAGTGTGGATGATAAGTGCGCCCTCTCTCTCTCTCTCTCTCTCTACACACACACACACACACACACACACACACACACAGTTTATATCCATTCCTACACTGAAAAAATTATAATTCCTAATTTGTGTAATTTTCTGTGAAATGTTCATGCTTTTCTGGTGTAAAGCATAAATCTAACAATATTCATTGATATGGTATATGCTTAAACAAAAACAAAAAATACAAAATATATATATTCTATGAATGCAATTCTGCATCTGAAGTAAATGTATCTTGTTTGGAGGATGTTTAGATATTTTCATTAGAAAACAAGACAAATATATTGATAAAGAATATTATTTTCCTAGAGTAAAAAACAGAAAATTAACTTTTGGATATACTGTATATCCAAAATGACTTACCCAACAGGTCATTCTGTGGCATCCACTCCACAAGTTTAGTATTGTTGCCAAGATTGAATGGAGTAACTCCAGAGAACCTGCAAATAGATTTGATAAAGTAAGATAAACAAATCTCATTACTGAATTATATTTTAAAAAAATTGTTTAAAACTTTAAAAGTGATTTAAAGGTACAGTATATATATTTGTCAATGTTAAAATACTTTCTCTAATCTCAGATATGGCTCAGTCATGCAGAAACTATTAGCAAGCCATTAATAGGTAGTTCCCCCCAAAAGTGCAAACCATGTGGCTCTGTGGCCCTTTAAAAACATTCCTCTGTTGGTTTGAGCATCCCGACCAGCCTGATATATTAATATTGCAGTCAGACTCTCTGTTTGTCCAACTAATAGAAGACTAACTCATCAAAGACTTGGACTTTATGCAATTCCATTTGGTGACACTAGTGGTGCAGAAAGTATACCAGTGGCACAGGTATGCTGGAAAGAAAAAATTATTGACAGACAGAAAGCCAGAGAGAGAGAATCCGGAGACAAAAAACTAAAATGTATTTAAAGGAGCACTCTGTAATTTTTTCCTCATTAAAACTTTTATTATCTTATCTGAGGTCCGCTGATAATGTTATTGATGGCTTTTTTTCTTTCTCCAAGACACTCTGTTTCTGGCCCTCTGACTAAATGCTCAGCTTTGCCCTCAGCTCCTCCTTTAAACTTCAATGTAAATGTCCACTGTTCTGATTGGCTAACATCGTGCAGCCCCTCAAATACAGCCATATTTGAAACTCAATCGGAAGAGAATGAACAACCCCACAATATTATAAATCTAAATTTCAGGGATTACACATAACGCACATCCAACACATTGAATTCGCATATATTAAACTGTACATCTCAAGTACAACTGTTAACACTCACACCCTGTTTACACCAGACACGAGAGGCGTGACATCAAAAGCAATAGAACCCATTATAATCAATGATGCTGTCTACCATGGAAGCCTCAGTAGCAGCTCGTCATGCTAACAGTAAACAGATCCATTCCATTTTGCGCTGGTGCTACTACTACAAACAACAAAAATAAATGGTTTCGAAAGATCGTGTCGATGCGCCCGGTGTAAACAGCATCAAGCCGTTGCTTCGCGTCAACAAACATACCCGGTATAAAGCTTTCACCACCATAAACTGTTTACTTATGTTTTTGATTGGTCCAAGAGTTTTCAGCTGCACCATATCCTTCAATGGCAATTCCATCATTTTATGACTGGCATTAATGCTGATATCAGTCGACAAAACATGCAATCCACACTAAAATACGCAGATTACATATCCACATTATGCACATACATAGTCCAAAGCACTCTGAAGATGCATGCATCCAGTTTCCAGTATCCTGCACTGAGGTGCACATCATCAGAGACACATCAAAACGGTCTAAGACATCTATCTAGTGAGTATTCACATACACCAAAAATGAGAAATTAAAATAGAACAGATGGATGAACTAACAGTTTGTTGAGCAGTTTATGCACAAAACAACAAGAGGCAGAGCAGTAGGCCTATATTCTGCTCTCTCTTGCTCTCTTTACAAACTGAGCCCCAGGGACAGTGTGTGGGGCCAAGGGTGCAATGATGTGAAGTAGGCATGTTGTTGCTGTAGAGGGAGTCATGAATTAATGAGTACCCTTTGTGACATGACTAATATACAGATGTAGAGAAGGAGGCATTTTGGTAGCTTGGTTTCAATAAATACATTTAGTTAGCGTGCAATCACAACTGATTTTACTAATGAATCATGACATTTTGGGTGAAACTTGATTTTACCCATAAGGTATTACTGCTATTAGATACTAGAATGGAGCCAGACCTGAATGTGACTTAAAAGCAGTGAATCTGTACCTTAAAAACATTACAATATAAATATTGTTTTATACATTAATCGTTTTTCCACTTGCGGATGTTAGTGGATGGCCCCAAAGGTGGCTTTTGTCAGATTTAGCTCACTTCTTGGGACAAATTTGTCCCCAAACTATTGTCCACACACAGAGAGAGCCTTGGAGGCCAACGTGTGCATTACCTTATGACAAACAATCTACAGTTACTAGGAGACAGAGTATATGAGTGGAGTGAAGCGGCAACAATTTCCCCTCTGCGCTCAAAGCATTCTTTAATCACTCTGCTCCAGCTCCACTCCAGGATGTCCATTTCCCGCTCCTCGCTCCACGCTACTGGATTAGAGAAACCCCGCTCCATGTTCGTTCCATGGCAAAATTAGCGCCTAACCACCTCTCCACTGTAAAGTTATTTCAGTATGCTTTTTGACATCACAATCTCCCATGAAGAAGGTGTATTAATTGAAAAATAAATACACAATACTAGAAGATAAGCTATAGTTTGCTTTATTAGAACAATAACATTAGCCCAAGACTATATTAAATCATTTTTATAACTTACTTTTGAAACATATCGGCAGCATTCTCTGGGTTTCATCAATTATATAAATTGCTAGATGCAAAAAATAAATAAATACATTCTCAGAATGTTCTATACTTTTTTTAATCAAAACTGGATGAGACTGTCAAAACTATATGTCTAATGCAGAGTTCACTTTTAGAAATACTAGCGTTTTTAAATCTTCCTCTATTCACATTTGCTGAGCTTCATCTGCAAATGTATAATGCATAAATTAGCCTACGGCACTAAAATAAACTTAGATGGCAATCGATTAAAGTCAAACTACACAATATTAACATGTTGATTAGATCAGTTGGTGTTTTACGTCGTTAAAAGTTCAATTCTATTTAATATGGGACATAATAGCTTACAATTAAGATTGAGATGCATTAGATTCGAATGTTGATAAGATTAATCAAAATATTTAATAGGACGGGGGCCTGGGTAGCTCAGTGGCTACCACTCCTGGAGTTCACGAGTTCGAATCCAGGGCGTGCTGAATGACTCCAGCCAGGTCTCCTAAGCAACCAAATTGTCCCGGTTGCTAGGGAGGGTAGAGTCACACGGGGTAACCTCCTCGTGATCGCTATAATGTGGTTCGCTCTCGGTGGGGCGCGTGGCGAGTTGTGCGTAGATGATCTGAGCCAAGTGATAAGATGCGTGGGTTGACGGTCTCAGATGCGGAGGCAGCTGAGATTCGTCCTGCGCCACTCAGAGTGAGGCGAGTCACTACGCCACCACGAGGACTTGGGTGGGTAATGGGCATTCCAAATTGGATATAACCAAAAAATTATTGTAATATTTAATAGGGGATATATGTATTACTGACCTTTAGATTTTCTCTCCACATGTGAACGGATTATCATCGTGTTATTTGGACACGTCTTTTAGGATTTCACAACAAACATTTAATCATGGCAATCACCTCCCCGCTCGTGTTCACCTTCACATCCCATCATTAATTGTCACTATATGGCAGTTGACGTAAGAATAAAGAGACGAGACACAAGCATGTAGTTAAGTCAAGCTTTACAGCTTAACTCAATAATAGGGAGTGTGAAAATAGCGAAAGTAACCTTCGCGCTGGAGGTCGAACATTACCAAGTGCTGCTAGATTTTAAATTAGTATTTAAAATTTTAAAAGTATCACATGCTTTCTGGTTATATCAGAAATTCCATCATGCCATAGTGTTTAACACAGCTTAACACGTGGTGCATTATTGCATTAAGGTCTGTTAACAGGTGTTTATACTCTGCTAGTACACTTGATAGCGGCCAGAGTCTGTAATTACCATCACTACACTGTGTGTGTGTGTGTGTGTGTGTGTGTGTGTGTGTGTGTGTGTGTGTGTGTGTGTGTGTGTGTGTGTGTGTGTGTGTGTGTGTGTGTGTGTGTGTGGTTTACGAGGACATTTCTTTAGGTTACAAACTGGTAATTACAAGTTTATTATGCTATAAATGTGGTTTATGAGGACATTTCTAGTGTCACCATAATTCAAATCACTTTTATGGTCAGAGTATGGTCATATGTTCTTTTCAAAGAGTCTATCTGCTTGGTTGTCTATCTACAGTATAAATTTATCGAGTGTGTGTATGTCTGAGTGTGTGTCGGTCTGTGTGTGTGTGTGTGTGTGTGTGTGTGTGTGTGTGTTGCCAGAGCTAACAGTCTACTCATTAATGAAGTCTTGCCTAGGCACATTTGCATGAACACAAGAGAGTAACTGAGGCTATATGACCTGGCAACAGGAACCATGACAATATCACTTGCTGAGACAACAAAAGGTATATTCATATTCATGCTCCTTCATATATGAAAATAAAAAAGAGAGAAAGAGAAATTACCAAATTTTTTAAACAAATGTACACTAGGCATACACTAAAAAGCTAAATTTATCAAAAGGGAAATTTAAAGTTTACGTGCATTTGTTCCCCCTCTATTAATCAAACCATACCCTCTCAAAATCTAAATAGTTTTTCATAAATGTTGTTTTATACTGTATAAAGACAGAGCATCTTGAGGTATTCCAGTGGTAACACTTCTTTCTCAAATCTATCGGTATTTGCAATTACTTCTGTAACCTTCATTAAATGAACATCCACCAGTATTAAATTACTGCATTATCTATTACTCCATTATCTACAACAGTAGCCTAAAACAATGGTAAAATAGCATTGCACTACATACTCACTGCAAAGACTTTGCAAAACGTTACTGATATACTCTACCTCATGGAACGGTCTGTGCACCAGAACCGGACACTATTTCATAAGATGTTGGTTAAATGGATGGATCAGTGAATAAATGAATGAATGAATGGCAGTACCTCCAGATGACTCTCTGGGGTAGACGGCTCAAGGCTCCTGCAAGTTTCTGAGCAATGTCATCTGACAGATACTTCACTCCTGCACCAAACGACACCACAACGAAACCATGTTCATCTGTGTCCTTCACCCAGGCTTCAAACTCCTGTACACACAGGTCAAGCAAATACATATATAACAATATTAAAGTTCAACAACCCATCTATGCTATTTGCAAGAGTGTGTCCAGACACTTTAACAAAAGATAATAAAGAAAAATCGATTTAACATTATATGGAAATCAAAACACAAGCCAAACATTTCAAAGGATTACATATGTTTATTGGTATTATTTAACAATTATTTGGTAGCACTTTAAAATAAGGTTCCATTTGTTAACATTAATATATCAACATTAGTTAACAACATTAGTTAGAATGAACTAACAATGAGCAATACATATTAAGCATTTATTAATCTTAGTTCATGTTAATTAAAAACATAAACTAATAAATTTTTAAAATCAGAAGTTGTATTAGTTAACATTAGGTAATGCACCATGAACTAACATGAACAATGATTAATACATTGATGATCTAAAGCACAGAAGCAAGTCCTCCTCTGAATGGAAAAAGAAGCTAAATTAAAGTGGCCAAGTCAAAGTCATGACTTGATCCAATTGAGATGCTGTGGCAGGACCTTAAACGGGCAGTTCAAGGTCATGTGTGGTTGAACTAAAGCAGTTCTGCAAAGGAGAGTGGGCCAAAATTCCACCACAGCGTTGTGAAAGACTGATCTCCAGTTATCGGAAGCGTTTGGTTCCAGTTGTTGCTACTAAAGGTGGCACAACCAGCTATTAAGTTTAAGGGGGAGTTTGTTTTTCACATGGATGATATAGGTGTTGGAGAACTTTTTTCTTCCATAAAAAAATATATATTTGAAAACTGTATTTTGTGTTTACTCAGGTTGACTTTGTTTTATGTTATATCTCGTTTAGTATGAAAAATACACAAAAAATCAGGAAGGGGGAAACTTTTTCACAACACTCTATATATATATACACACACACACACACACACACACACACACATGGCAGCCAAAAGAGTTTGCTCTTATGGAAAGAAATTGGTACTTTTATTCACCAAAGTGACATTCAACTGATCACAATGTATAGTCAGGACATTAATAACGTGAACAATTACTATTACAATTTGAAAGAAATGCTCAGAACTTCTTAAACTACTTCAAAATGTTCTCGTCAAAACATCCTCCATGTGCAGCAATGACAGCTTTGCAGATCCTTGTCATTCTAGCTGTCAGTTTGTCCAGATACTCAGGTGACATTTCACCCCACACTTCCTGTAGCACTTGCCATAGATGTGTCTGTCTTGTCGGGCACTTCTCATGCACCTTACAGTCTAGCTGATCCCACAAAAGCTCAATGGGGTTAAGATCCATAACACTCTTTTCCAATTATCTGTTGTCCAATGTCTGTGTTTCTTTGCCCACTCTAACCTTTTCTTTTAATTTTTCTGTTTCAAAAGTGGCTTTTTCTTTGCAATTCTTCCCATAAGGCCTCATGAGTCTTCTCTTTACTGTTGTACATGAAACTGGTGTTGAGCGGGTAGAATTCAATGAAGCTGTCAGCGGAGGACATGTGAGGCGTCTATTGCGACTCTGTTGTACTTATCCTCTTGTTTATTTGTACATCTGGCCTTCCACATCCCTTTCTGTCCTTGTTAGAGACAGTTGTCCTTTGTCTTTGAAGACTGTAGTTACACCTTTGTATGAAATCTTCAGTTGTTTGGGCAAGTTCAAGCATTGTATAGCCTTCATTCATCAAAACAATGATTGACTGACGAGTTTCTAGACAAAGCTGTTTTTTTGTTGTTGCCATTTTTGACCTAATATTGACCTTAAGACATGCCAGTCTATTGCATACTGTGGCAACAACAAAAAAAACACACCAACACAATGTTAAGCTTCATTTAATGAACATAATATCTTTCAGCAGTGTTTTTGATATAATGGCAAGTGATTTTCTTGAACCAAATTAGCAATTTAGCATGATTACTCAAGGATAAGATGTTGGGGTGATGCTGCTGTCTAGATTTGATCCAAAATTACTTTTTCAAATAGTGATGGTGCTGTTTTTTTACATCGTTAATGTCCTGACTATACTTTGTGATCAGTTGAATGCCACTTTGGTGAATTAAATTACCGATCAAAGAATTTGTTACTACTAACTGTGCCTGTATAAACACTTGGTTTATGAGGTTGCACTGGTGTAAACATACAAGGAAAAAGCTGAGGAATGTAATACATTATCTGAGCATCAGTGTTCAACAGTACCTTGATATATAAAGTGTGCCCAAGTTATAAGGGACATTCCACCCCATTCATTTTCTTTTTAATCCAAATTTAATTCTAACGTGAACAAGTGAAAATAAAAATTTTCCTTAACTATATGGTTCATATATGACATGGGTTTAAGGCGTGGATATTTAATAGTTATTGAAGCCTCAAACTACTTTACCTTTTGTTGACACGTACTGCATGTTTAGAAATCCCTCAACTGGAAAAAATCAGATTTCTCAAAACCTGTTTTACCTACAGTATCTTGTGAACCACTGCCTAAATGCAGTTTTAATAATAAACTCAATGATAAAAATGTCAAGGAGTGTGTTTTTAAACCTGTGAAATTAAGACTTTAGACTAAGTGATTTAGTCTGAGCGGGAAGATATACATATCACACAGGGTAGACTGCAGAATCTTTTACATTTGATTTAGAAGAGTAATTTTAATTTTAATTTAGTTGTTTTAATACTGCACTCATAGTTCTAGTAATAAGAGCCAAGGGTTTCCATTTGTTTAGCATGGACTTAATGAAGAGCTATTTTGTTTAGTTGAGCCTAATACTGTCTCAGGCCACTTAAGAATGCTAGCTTTGTTTGTTCATAATTTGGGGATTTAGCTTTAGATGAGTATGTTAAGACATTGTGTTTGAATTTATATTTGAGATTTTTTCTATTTGGAATTTTTTGAATGATTGAGGCTTTGTGTTAGCATCTTAGCAGGCATGAAAGTATGACTGAGGCCTATTACAATATTAACAATGCTAGGCTATTCTGTAGATTTTAGTCTTAAAATGAAAATGCACAATGGATATTTTTTAGAATTGTGGCGCATTTGTTATCGCAATAAATTAATGGGATAAATGGAATTCTGTGATAACCTTTTAGGTTAGCATAGCCACAAAGTTATGCAAGAACTGCTTTCTCGCTGTCTGAGGGAGTCCAGCTGCATTCTGAACAGCCTGCATTGGCCTGGCACTGACTGTCCACTCCTCACACTGGTCTCAGTGTCCTTCATACATACCCAACAATGGGCACATTTACACACACACACACGTATACGCACACACCCTGTAT
Source organism: Xyrauchen texanus (assembly GCF_025860055.1). Lineage (NCBI taxonomy): Eukaryota > Metazoa > Chordata > Actinopteri > Cypriniformes > Catostomidae > Xyrauchen > Xyrauchen texanus. The sequence goes on from NC_068286.1 coordinate 44,100,977, forward strand.
TGGCAAACACGCTATTAGCATTATGGCTCCATGGCATACAATGAGGCCCTTTGGGACAATGGTATTTCAAAAGTGCAAGCCTAGGTTTAGAACACCCACTCCTATTCAACGCACAGATCAGCGCAATCAATAAGAACAGCCTTTGTGAGCGTAACACCCTGTAGCGTCATAATGGCAAAACCAAAAGACTTGATATAATTGTGACCATGGAATGAAATTGCACAAAATGACCTTAATATATTGGACATTTTCTTAATTTTTATAGCCACGTGTTTATTTTCACCACATGCTGGATTTGTTAGTTCATTACATTACGCACACTCTATTGTTGAGTAGATAAAAAATGTTGGTGTATAAATTGATCCGAATACACAGTTCATAAAATTGCTTTCAGAACGTCTTGGCCGAATTAGTCGCAGTGATGGGCAAGGATAATCGACTAGTCCACCAACTGTCATCTTCCAACCGTTTTTGAGAAGTTGGTTTACATGCAGATGGATGTCTTTAGCTGTTTTTTTAACACCTCACACTATAACGGCTGCATTTTTATTATGACATGTCAAGTTAAACAGTTAAACTTTAAAAACGGGTCTTGAGACTCCTTTATTCTGTTCCATTCTGATGTGATCTGTCCAGCTGTATTTGAACACAAGAACATGCCCTAAATGAACGTCTCCTAATAAACGTGTCTGACTGATGTCTGATACACGTGACAAAGCATAATTATACAGGGCTTCCTTGAATGAAAGACTAGACATTCAGACAACCCATGACTATTTGATAATGAAAATACTGTATGACGTTTTGCACATGTCTAATTAGTAAGCAATAAAAAGTGTAACGGCTCTAACAACATTGGGAATAATGAAACAATGTTAATCAAATGTATTAAAAAAGGATATAAAAGCGGTTTCTCACCTGTGTCAATGGGCTGGGTGGTTTGGTGAGGATGCCCCCTACATAAACAACATGTGGGAGAGTGGGTCTTGGGAACTCCAAAGCCATGTCAGTACACAACATCCAGAGTTGACTGTTCTGAACCAGATCATGCATGGACACTGTTGGCTGGACGTTGTATTTTCTCATTATGCGATCATACTTTGGTAGCACCAGGAACTGTACACCAAATCTGGAAACGAGGTACACTGCTGTGTTAGCTACCCGCTGCAACAATGGCATACGGTCTGTTAGTAGTGAGTTAAATTCAGGGACATAAGATAGGGGTGCTGGTGCCCCAACTTCCGCAGGGTACCACAGTCCTGTGCTGAACACTGCGTACTGGACACCCAGGATGTGAGCTATGACAAAGCCACACATCTCATTGGGGTCAACAAGTAAAAGGTCAAATTGTTCACGTTTTAACTGTTCCATGACGGAAGCACTCCCAACAACGGCATCACAATTTTGAGAATAGTGATCCAAGATGTCAAAAAGCTCCAGTGCTGTAAAACGACCTGAGAAGATGTTGCGGACTTTTGATTGGAGAAAGTCATCAGCAGAGGTGCTGTTGAAGATTCCAGGGTAGCGCTGGAGACGATAATGGTTGGATGGTGGGATCTCACGACCTTCAGAGGCTAGAAAGACTGTTTCATGGCCATCGGCGTGGAGAGCAGAAGCCAGGGTCTTAAAAATATACAAATGGCTCTCAAACATAATAGGAGGAACCACCACGATCTTAGCTGCCCAGGAGAAACTTGTCATTAAACACCACAGCAATGTGGCAAGCACGTAGAAAGACTTCATGACTGCAGAAAGAAAGAAAAGAAATTATTAGTGATACTGTTGTTTATTGTTAACCCATTTACCAACTACTACTACTTTTTTCTGTTTTGTTTTTTGTAGTCCCAATGAAACCTTTTGACAGGTTTCATAGAGATATATATAAAATGTCACTTGATTCATTGCTCAAATTAGCACCCTCTAAGTTGCACTTTCTGACATGTAATATCCTTTCCTCAACTTCATAAATGTCCATTCCTGTAGCTCAACTGTAAAGCATGGCACCACAATGCTAAGGTCATGAGATAAGAATACACAAACTAATGAAATGCACCTTAAATGTTCTTTAGAGCCATGCTCTCACTACACAACTGTCAGACTACATGAATCGCTGTACTGCTCACATTACACAACAAGGTTTCTTGTCATAGCAACGCACATACTACACAACAGAAAACCCTTTTGGGCATGAACAACGAACACCCCCATTCCACCTTTTGGGTAGAGTGAGGCCCTTGGAGATAATTTCCCCCAGGGCCTTTGCAAGTCATAATCCATCCCTTATAATATCATACACACTTGAAAATATCGCAGCGTCTGTGACAGCTCAAGACGACTTAGATTGCGTCGCTGAACTGCTCATACTTAAAGGGTTAGTTCACCCAAAAATGAACATTCTCTCATTTACTCACCCTCATGCCATCCCAGATGTGTCTGACGTTCTTTCATCTGCTGAACACAAACCATTTTTTAATAAGAATATCTCAGCTCTTTAGGACCATACAATGCAAGTGAATGGGTGCCAACATTTTGAAGCTCCAACATCCACATAAGGGCTATATAAAGTACTCCACATGACTCTAGTGGTTAAATCCATGTCTTCTGAAGAGATATGATAGGTGTGAGTGAGAAAAAGATCAAAATGTAAGTCCTTTTTCATTCACTTTCTCCTCCTTCAGTTTATGGTGAGTCACATTCTTCATACATATCGCCACCTACTGGGCAGGGAGGAGAATTTATGATAGTAAATTACTTAAATATTGATATGATTCTCACCCACACCTATCATATTGTGTCTAAACACCACTGGAGTCATATGGATTACATTTATGATGCCTTTATGTGGATTTTAGAGTTACAACTTTTTGGCACCCATTAACTTCCATTGTATGGACCTACAGTGCTGAGATATTCTTCTAAAAATGTGTGTTCAGTAGAAGAAAGAAAGTCATACACATCTGGGATGGCATGAGGTTGAGTAAATCATGACAGAATTGTAATTTTTGGGTGAACTATCACTTCGCAGACCATAGCGAGCACCGATTTGTCTGCGATTCAGGGGTTTTGTTGCAGACAAAGGATTTTTCAGACAGCAAAATCCGCCCAAAAATTGTGTAGAGTGGCTTTAGTCGTTTTGGAAAACAAATTCTGCCAAATGGATAAATGTAAATTATATTGTTCAATGAGCTAAAGACTTTTTTGTCTTGTTTTCCATTTAAAATTGTCTATAAATTCTTAAAACAAGATACATTTATTTGAAAAGCAACATATAAGATATTTAGACTTGCTTTAAGGGAATGTATCAGAGTATATAAGAGTATTTTGTATAGAAGTGTATTTTTTCACTTGGTTATACTTGCAGTGCAGTAAAGACAAAATATTCTTATTTTCAAGATCTTTTCTCTAAAAGCAAGTATAAAAAAGCATTTTGTTGCAGTGTATAATGGGGTGAAGACTTCCTCTCTCACCTTTCTGTTCACTTCAATCCATCTTTAACTCACAATAATAACAAACTCTCTCTTATTAATAATGCTGCGTAATGCCAATTTTCTTCAAGATAATAAACATACAGTGATGCATATATTATGGTTCAATAAGTCACGAGCCATCACGTTATAATCTAGCTGCAGCAAGCATGCATGCTTGAGGTATAAGTGTTCCCACTACAGAGTGTACGTCAGCCAGGTGCAGTTTCAATCTCTCCCCGTTAGATCAGGACATTGTGCAACTCATAGAAGTGGTGCTGACTGCACAGAGAAATGCCAGCTTCGGAGTTTGTAGTTATTTAAATTACCAGCTTCCTTATTATTTTAACTTAAAGCTATGATGCATTAAATATAACTGAATTAAAGATGTAACGCCGGGGTGTTTCCTTTAAAGATGCTCGACACGCAAATTTTGCTTCAGCGGAATGGCAGCTCCAGCTCCACTTATTCCACAATGAGAGTGCTTCTGTATTTATCTTCTGTATTGTAGTTTCATATGATCGCATGTTACGTTAAATGAGATCAAACGACTATTCGGCAACTAAAAGATTTGTCGACAATTTGTTCTTATTTTATTGTCGACATTGCCGTTATGAGCTCTGACTATTCAACTGAATGAAAGCTTCATAACAAATTCTTTACAAGGTCATAAAAGTGCAAATCCCCCAAATTAAAATGACAGAGCATTTGAACCGAATACAAAGTGACTGATTCAACATGCAGGGCCAGATGCACCCTGTGTGTGTGTCACAGAAAATGTGCGTCACGACTGAAGTCACATGTGTGGGCCTATCACACTGTAGATTGTTCCTCTGATATTACTGATATAATGAACAAAGTTCACAGCTCGTTTTGCAAACATGCACACACAAGTCACCTATACACAGACGTTTTACAGCAAAAAGCCGATTTGGTTCCAAGTACACAGAGGTATTTATGATTTGTGTGTACTTCGCCCAATTCCTATTTGTTTTTCAAAACTGATCTTTAGGACAGACTGTCCGTGCTGTCATTTTGTATGTGAAATTAGATCCATAATTGTCTGTCCATTAGACAGTGAAGTTAATCTCTCTTACATCTGTATCAATTGCCTTAGCAATGACAGCACAATGCCAAGAGACATTCATCTACAACAACTAAGAGTAGCCGTTAGTGTGTAAAAAGTGGATGTGTTTCCTCCGCTCATGTGCATCATGTGATCACGCTGCAATGCTGAACTCATGAGGCGCATGAGACAACTTGCATCAGATGCATTACTGTAATCTACATATGATTCATACATTCAGTATTCACTGCATAGCGAATGCCTTACAGTACACTATATGGGAAAAGAGTGTGGAAAAATAAATGCGTTTGGAGTTCGCTGTCGGCACTATCATGTTGACACACTCTACTGATTGGTTAAGAATAGATAAGGGGATTGGGTAAGGGCATAATACTAATAACAATGTCCTCAACGACTTATGCGTGGAACTCATGCTTACTTCGGCATTAGACATCCGTGAAATAGCACGTGATGAAGTCGTACGAGTTTATGCGTACAACATTGTGCGAGACCAAACGAAATAGCCAACTTGTAAATTATGTACGAATTTTCATGATCGGTTTGGGGCCATCCTATCTCTGGAGCATGCAGGTGTGCGAACGTCACCCAGACTTCCCTGGATACCGTGCTTTAGAGCACAACCCACGTGACCCATGTTATTCTACAGAGAATGTTCTAGTTTTAAGCAAAACAGAGCATGGACAGCAAAAAAGCATGTAATTAGCTTTTGTATGTGGTTTGAAATCCAATTTAAATTAGATTTTGGGACATCCATTTTAGTCTAAATGGTCAGATCGGGTTTGAGATTTCTTTCCTCAAATGGCACACATACTGTACGACGTCATACAAACAGTAATGCATAAAAGAAACGAGTGCAGTCGCATGATGTCGTACGAATTAGCCAAATTTAGAAAGGTTGCACGAAACCTGCCGATTTCGCATTGAGAGTGTGTTGGAAAGCCCAGAGCGGATTACGCGAGTAGTTTTGCAATAGTTTGCTTCAATCACAACCCGCTAGGATGAGTCTTTCAGTTAAGAAGCCTATTTAGCGCTTATGAAGAGGCAAACGTGACATAAATCTCATGCAATTTGCTATCTGGTCCAAATTTTCACTTATGTGGCTGCCGAAAAATTTTCAATCCAGGAAAAACCCTGTTAATGGAAAAAAAATCACATAAAAATATCCTATTTTTTTCCACACATAAAAGTGACTCTTATCGGATTTGAAAATGTCAATGTGACTTCAATTAAAAAAATTTATCTGTACCAAGTGTGTGGGACAAAATCAACTAGGGGCCTGATTCAGCTGTGGTGTGAACATCGCCCTGGAGTCTAAGTCAGATAAATAAATAAATAAATAAAATAACTAATTTAACACTGATTCTCAGGAAATTGCTGCATGTCTAAGCAGCCAAGGTCTTTAATAACATATTATAAACAGTCCCTAAGGCTTTGTTGTTCTCCTTTGTCATCTAAGCTTCTCTTCAGTCTCACACCGTAATTAACGAACATAATTTACAAAAGGTCATAAGTAGAGGGAACCAAAAAGCAGGTGTAAGACATTGGGGGAGGGAGGAGTTGGAAAGAGGAGAAAGACAAAGATCAAGAGGCAAGCACACAAAGACCATGAGAAAGTAAGAAATAAAGGCTCTATAGGTAAAAAAACACCCTGTGTCAGTTATGTTTATAAACAGGCAGCATCATTTCTAACAATTCTGCCCTCATTTCGGCATTCACCCAAATGAAATGTGTCCCTTTGCTCTATCCCCAATTACTCAAACAACAGTTTTGTATGGAAAATTCCTCTCTAAAAACAAAAGCCATGTCTCCGTCAAGGTAAAAGTGGAAGCAGTGAATGGCGAATTTGCTTTAATATTTACAAAACTCTCCATCCCAAAAATATACAAATTTTGCACAACACTGGTGTGCAAAATTTACATCCCTCGTCTTCAGTCATTTAAATGCTCCTTAACAGCCTATTACAGTTGCTTTTTTTGGTGGATATGAGTCTGGTAGATCGAAATCCTCTGTTATATTTAGTAGCCCCAGTTTCACAGTTCATGCGCGACACCTGGCCATTTAAGCACCACGCGGCCACCGTCCGTAACCATAGCAACAGCTCCAGTACCCACACAGGCACAAGAATTTTCACATTTAGGCTAACAAAATCTTAGGAATAACTCTGTTATATTATATATTTATACATTACATATATTAATTTTGCCATGTGTAAATAAAGCACTTGACAGTTTTAACCGTGGATTCAAATTTTTTGTGGTTAAATTAACCGTGACATTTTAAATCGTGGTTAATAGTGAAACCGTATTATAGCGGCATCCCATGCCAAACCACCACCTGTAATAGGGCCGTCTTCAGGGGGGCGACAACCAGGAATGTTGTTCCAGGCCCTGTGACAAAGGGAAGCTATAGGTCCTCTTCAGTATAGACAATTCATTGGGTAACAGGGACACACCCTTACATATGTTGTCCCAGGTTGCTGTGAAATATAGTGATGATCGGCCTGTAAATAACAAACAGGTGTTTAGAGGGGTTCAGTCGTAGTGAATTAAGCCTGAGCCAAATCTACTTGCTTCAGTGAAGTTGAATAAAAAATTAAGAGGGGCCCTTAAAAGCCAGCTGTTGAGCTACATTTCCTGATTGTCTTGCTTTTAAATTGATGGCTGTAGTATCTAATGTGACTCCTCCATCATATGGCTCTCTCCGTTTCAGGTGGGCTATCACTATTACAGGTTTTCTTTTTATACCAGACTGTTGACGGTTGCCATGGTAACCCTGCCTGAGTCAAGCTGAGCCTTAGCAACGTCATAGCTTGGGTTACTCATGGAAGGTTCAGGTTTCCCAGCCATTAGAAAGGAGAATCATTCGCTATTAAACACACACAAAACGCTGAAATAAAACTGATCATATGATAACTGTTGTCTGAAATGGAAAAAATCTGTTTAAAAAAAAAAAAAAAAAAAAAAGGAGTTAAATTATCTTGCACAGAAGAAATAAAGTAATAAGGGTTTGGAATGACATGAGGGTGACTAAATAATGACAGATCTTTCCATTTTGTGTGAACTATTCCTTTAAAAACAAAAATCTATACATACAGACAGAACAAGCTCTTGAGAGAAACACTGCATTTACCATTCAAATAGTGCATCAGATAAAGTCACATGTCCAAACACTTGCTTTCTCGGTGTAGGAGAGAGGTTATCTACACAAGCAGGAACAACTTAATGATATCATCATGCCATTTCACATGCCTTCAAGACAGTCAGGTGACACATGTTGATGACTGATACTTGGCTAATGAATACCCATTCAAACAACTTTAACTGAAATGGTTCCAACAATCCCATTTTTTTTAATCTTCATGAGATTAAAAAATCTTCATGAATAAATAACTATATTACTAAATGCAACCTTACTAAATGGCATCAGTTCATCAGTTTTGTCAAACTTGAAAACTTAAAAGTTGAGGTGTGATAAAAGAGTAAATGGAGTGTGTTGGGAATGTACTGTAGGTGTGTCTCCAACCACTCATGTGGATTTCATTGTCTCCGCTGCTTATAAAATGATGCTTTTTAGATGTATCAGATAAGAATCAAGAAATATTAAGACATCGTATGTTGATGCGTTTTTATTTTGTTTTATTTCTGACATTAAATCAATCGATAATAGGTAAACCATTCATAAATTGACCAGTAGTGAACTATCCGTGACAGTTCCTTAAATTAGAAAACAAATGAACACTCTCTAAATCTCTTTCCCTGTTTCTAACTCTCTATGGTCACACAGCTACATCCTACAAAAGTCCAGTGACAACCTCAGCTCATTTCAGGACCACACATCGTAGAAAGGCCATGATGATGATGATGATGATGATAACATATCCCTATCCAAGACGTCCACTAAAGACACTGCATACCTGGAAATAATGACGCTATAGTGAGGATAAGTGACTGCCAAATGGAAGCTTTGCGTGCGGTCTGCAAGTTCGAATGCACTTTCAATATGCAAAGAAATGCAAAACCTACTATGCCACATTCTTGTCAAGGATCTCTTGAAGTTAGTACTTCAAAACCAGCTCACTGTATTAAACTTAAATGAATAGTTCAGTGCAAAAAGAAAATTCTGTCATTTTTGACTCATCTCATGTTGTTTTAAAACGGTATGACTTGCATAAAACCCAAAAGGAGATGTTAAGCAGAATGATAGTGGACTGACAGCTTTAGTCCTCATTCACTTTCATTATACACTCTTATCCTATTATAAGAGTACTATTATACTGCTCTTTTTACCATGCACTCCATTTTTTTATTTTTTTATTTAAACATTTTAAATTCATAACAAATTAACATTAAATGGAATTGTTTACATTTTAACTAAATTCAATTAATAAGACTTAAAATATATATTTTTTTATTTTATTTGAATAAAAATTTTACATTTTTTTAAATAAAATAATTGCTCAATTCAATTTGATGTATTTTTGTAATGAAATTCAAATGTGTTCATCTTATTTAAAAAATTAGTATATGGAAAAAAGAGCGGTTTCAACGTTCTTTAAAATGTCTCCTCTTGTTTCCGCTGAAGTCAGGTTTGAAGGTGAGGGTGAGTAAATGATGACACATTTTTTCTGGTGAACTGACGCTTAAATATCATGAAAATAAGATTGGACAGAGAGAATAAAATTTTGCCCAAAAAAGTATATACATAATAAAAATTTAAACACAGCAGGAACAACAGTTTCCAGTGATTACGTCATTGCCGATGAATTGCATAACATACAAATATGTAAACATGCACATGGGTATGCATGACGGCAGAGACTGTAAGGTGGAGCCCAAACAAAAACTAAAGCTCATGGACCAAAAAAACTTTAAACTGGCCTAACTGGATCTTCCTCCCCCGCTGCAATTATGAACATATTGTATTTACTACGTGCCTTTTAAATCAGGCTAGCACATTGCTTTGACAAGATTTTTCTAATGAAAATGCTATGGTGCGACTTTTCATTAATTACCAGTAAAAAAATAAATTAAATAATATAAGTGCTCTAAATAGGACGGACTTTCACTGTCATTTCACCACTAGACCTAGCAGTGAAATGGGGACTTGAGGATGTAATTCACATATTTGGATTAAATTAATTTAGAGAAAAAGTGTAAAAATGTATAAGGCATAATATAAGCAGACACACGCGCGCGCGCACGACACACACACACACACACACACACACACACACACACACACACACAATTGCATTCACCAAGGTTGGCCTTTCTCAGGTGGCATGAACTGAATAATTACATCCTGCCCTTGAGCAACTGGCATAGTTTTCTTTTAACCCAAAATGAATCAAATAAGAAACCAAGCACATTTTGAATACTTGTTTAAGTCCAATCTGTTTAGTTGATGTTGTTAGGAAAGACATATAATCTCACAGGTTAGATGGCCAAGTAATTCAGAAATCATAACTACAATAGCTAGCTATGGCCCTTCAATGCAATTTTTTATTTATTTTTTTCAATATAACAGTAGGAAACAGTAGAAAAACAGCAGAGACTCTGAGAAGTTGGATCTATCAGCATTAAGCTTATCTCTTTAACTAGGTTTCTTAGAGTTGAAAGTCAGTCTTAGTGTATAAGATGCCCCCTGCTAAACTATCGGTTGCCCATATTACCGCCAGTAAAATGTTGATGATGATGATTATGATGATGATAGGGGCCTTAAATCTTTGATCATGTCCCAAACACACATAAACCTACAGCATGCCAATTTATTTCTCAAGCTCCGCATGTGGCCCTTATTATCAAGGTTACTACTTATTATAGTCATCAAGTGACAGGACATTCATGCTACTTAATGATATGATATTAGATCATAGTTATAAAATGTTTTTATAAAAAAATACATTTTTAAACTCTATTAAGCAGGTCAGCTGAGTTTAGATGTACTGCCGTAATTTAAAAAAATTATAAATACAAAAAAAATTCAAAACTGAAATATCTTCCACCTCCGCATGCAAAATAGTATGAGAGTATGCATGGAAATTACTATGGCCAGGGTCGACACCTGTTGAGTGCGACAACTGTTTATAAAACCAAACGCCGCCCTTCGCTGCTTACCTGTATAGGTGGTCCCGGTCGATGCCTGAACGTATGCCAAATTCACGTCCCCTCGCTCTCATGAGCCTCTGACACTTTTACATAAATCCACAAATGGCCGGTTAAAGCTGCCCGTTTGTCACAACAGGCGAGGAGGCTATGACATGGGACGTTGTGTATCTGAACGCCAGGGAGGGCGGGACAATCACTGAAGGGAGTGGTCGAGTCAGTGCAGTGCAAACTCTAGCACAATAAAGAAATTCGGCCTTGCCTCTAATTCACTGCAAAGCTACGGGTGCGTTTGCTCTTTCGACACAGGCACTTATTTGCATTTGAGGTGCGTCCCCATAGCGCTTCTATTTAGGCCTACTATAAATTACGATGAAGTTTGTTAACCTGTGTGACTCACAGAGGACCGTTTACATCATCCCTGAAGATGCTAACATAGGCTCCTTAATTTCTTCTTTCTTAATTTGTACTTGTTAGATCAATGGGTCACTTACAGTTAAATGCATCATAGTTGTTTATACAGTTCTGTTCTGTAATGGCAGTGTCAAAGATGTTGTTGATCACTTGTTGGTAGTTAATTATATACTAAGCATTAGTTAATAACAGACCACTGATGTAATCTCAAACACTCACACAGTATCCAAAGCACACAAAAAATACAGAAAACATACAAAATAGACAGACTAATTTACCACTAAAAGTTAATCTAGTTCTTATGAAGATGGGCACAGTACAATACAGTCTTTGTGTGTCTATGTGAGTGTGTGTGTGTGTGTGGGTGAGAGAGAGAGAGAGAGAGAGAGAGAGAGAGCGAGAGAGAGAGAGAGAGAATATGTGGATTGTGTTTGAATCATTGATGATTCTCTCCAGTGAGTGCAGCTCATGTTTCTGTGCAGTGTTTCTGTGTGTTATGCAGTACCCCTACCCAACATATGTACACCAAGGCTCAAGACAAAAAATGCTACCGAAAAATGTCCCTGGTAGTTTTAATTCATCTGCTATCTATTATTATATATATTTAATTATTTTCTATTTTAAGTGTATATTGTTATGAGTTTAGTGCATCAGCAGACACGGTAGTGACCTGTAGCTTCCAGATTCCTGTAGAAAAAAGTGCTGTTGAATGTGTAGTAGATAATAGACCTTATTCATGCTAGCTCCAACTTTGATTGTTTAAAGTGAATGAAAATGAGGCTGTGACGGATAGACTTACTGTCTCTTCAATGGAACGAATGGTATAAAGCTCCTAGATCACATCTGATTTTCCACAACTTGTGTTGTCTGGAGTTCTTTGTATACTGAATGTTCTTGGACAGATATTTTATCAATGTTTTGTCTGCGGAACAATCCAGAAACTCTTTATACTGCAGTACAGCCCGTTGAAGAGACTGTAAGTCTATCCCTCACAGCCTCATTGTCATTCCCATTCAAAGTCAAAGGTGGTGCCAGCGTGAATAAGGTCTATATGAACTGGGTTGAAAATTGTTCTACTTAAAATGTTTTCTGAAAGACCGTTCATGATATATTGTACATTATTTACAGCTACTTTTGTATGTGATGTGTTCAATATAAGTACCGATTCAGTTTAAGTATATGAGATAAATTGACTCACACACTGTTTTTATATAGCTAGAAAAATATGCCTTTATAAATGGAAGAAATGCACATAAACATTGCTTTGGGGCAAATGTTGCCCCTTAATAAAAACAGATAAAACATTATAAAATCTATTTCTGACATTAGAATTAATTTAGACTTTAGAATAATAATTAATAAAAACAGTAGTAATCATCACCGCATATAGTTTAATTAAACAAACCAAAATGGACTGCTTCACATAAAATTAATGATTGCAGACCTTTGCATCTCCAAAAATCAAACATAGAAGTAATCTATAAGACTGCAGTGCTTAAATATAAGCAATATAATAGGTGTGGGTGAAAGAAAGTCCCTTTTTTACCTTAAATCTCCACTTTCACCTCTAAAAGTAAAAGTTAAAGATGAGATTTAGAGGAAAAAGGTCTGTTTCTTACCCACACTGACACTGTAAAAAAAAAATTGTAATGTAAACAGTAAAAGACTGTAAAAATGCTACAGTAACAAAAAATGTATTGGTTAACAGGTAGTTACCTTAAAATATACAGTAAAATTTTTAAATATATTTAAAAAGACAATACATTTTATTTTACTGTAAAATTTTGTAAAAATATTTTTTTCATGTAAAAAGTATGATTTTCTGTATAATTAACAGTACATTTTATATTATGTTTAATAAGAGAGTACTTTTTACAGTAAATTATTTTTAAAATTACAGTAAAAAAAAAACAATAATCGGGCGTTCCCAGAATTCCCTGTGTGACCCAGTTCATTTAATTATATTATGGGAATATGTTTCGTCTTATTTTTAATATCTGTTATGTACATTGGGGTGTTCTGTTTTATATTTGATGTAGTTTATTTAATGTTTATTGCATTATTTTAATTTGACATGTGTCACCCTGATGGTGTTTAGTGTTTATGTGAGTGACACCGAGCACTGTCTCTATTTTTGAACCTCATGTCATCATGTGCTTTTCTGTAAATACTACGGTTATTAACAATACATTATAAAGTGATGAGCAGATTTTTACAGTTTCAGAAGGTTAACATCAAGTTTATTATTTAAAAATATAAACAACGGTAATGCACTGTAAAATATACAGGTATCAAAATTCCATCCTGTAAATGTGGTTACCATATTTTTTATGGTGAATTTCTGGTGACCACAGCTGCCAGTAATTTGCAGGAAACAGGATTAGTATTATATATCTTCTGAAGATGTGGATTTAAACACTATAGTCATGTGGATTACTTTTAGGTTTCCTTCATGGGATTTTTCTTTTCTTATCTACAAAGGTCTGATCACCATCCACTCAGAGTCTTAAAGACCCCATGAAATGGCTTGATAAGTGCCGTTTTCTTTCCTTTATTGATGGATATACTATTGAAATAAGTGTACAGTGTACTACTGTAACCACTGGTGCCATGATGATTATAATTGCTGCTGGACTGTTTTACTGTTATTACTGGTTACTGATTACTCCATAAGAAACCACTGCAGGGGGGAAAACATTCATCTGCTTAGTGTGGTGTATCTGTTGTTCATCAGTTCTCTTCATAAATAAATAAATGTATAATCTGCTGTATACTCGTCCTGTAAACTCATGATTAAAAATGAAAATGTGAACGAAAATAAAAGCTATTATCATTAAAATATGAAAAATTCACAGCTAAATTTCAAACATTACAAGTAAACACGCTACTAAGATGGAGAGAAAACGTGGACAAGTTCTTGAAAAGGAGAAATATTGACGATGGTTAGCCTCTGTGTGATAGTGGTTTGCCGTAGAATACTTTAGTTGTAAAAAGTGTGCCGTGGCAGAAAAAAGGTTAGGAAACATTGCTCTCGATTGGTATCCTGATTTCACTCTTTTAAGCCACTTCATTTGGATCCAAAACTGGTTTGGACTCAGAATTTTTTATATATTTTAATTTGATTCTGATCAGGCCACTCAAAACAAACAGAGTGATTTTATAGCACCAAAAAGAGACAATGTTTGCACTTCAACCAATAAACCGCATACTTAGTGTTGCATAATAACCTGAGATAGGAGAAAGTATTTTAACATCAAAAACGTTTTTAAAAAAGTACAAACTTCAATTTTAATGTTGAGCAGTCTCAGATCCTTAGACCATGGTGGTTCCATTTAGATATAAATTCAGGATTAAAACTCTCTTTTATCTGTTTCACCAAATACCAGAACGTGTCATAAGAAACTGTGTTAAAGGTGAAATAGCAGAAAGATGTATGCCATAAAATACACGGCCAGCTCACGCATAATTCGTTTCTCACTTGTACAAACAGACATACAGGTGTGAAATGTAAATCTACACATGTATATTATACAGTGCATGAACTCTCATGCAGCATTTTTGGACTAAACACAAACAGAAGAATCTGACTCAGAACATTTCCCTGTTTCTGTGTGTGTTTGCTGTCGCTTGGCTGGTGTCATATGAGACACCTGAGACTGATATTAATACTTAATCCCCAACTGATACTGAGAGATAGAGAGAGGAGGGGTGGCTGGCATATTATAGTGCATAGTGCCACTGGAGGAAAAAAAGAGAATAAAAATATAATCTTGGTGTGTCAATAACAATCTAAAGGGATTTTTAGAGAACAGAAGTTGGGGAATGATTATATAAAGAATGTGGAAGAGAGAGTGAGTGAGTGAGAGAGAGGGGGAGAGAGAGAGAGAGAGAGAGAGAGAGAGAGAGAGAGAGAGAGAGTGGTTTACACAAGCTACTTAATCATTCACAGCCACCACGAAGAATAGCATTTCACTGTTATCACATTTAGAGACAGCCTTGTACAAAGTCTAGTTTGAAGTGCATAGAAATAAAAAAAAAAAAAGCAGAGAGAACTTTATCTGTGCTGCAGATGGATTTTTTTCTTACAATACTATGGGAAAATGTGTGTGCGTGTTTAAAATAAAAAATCAAATTCTCTAATTGCTGGCCAAATTTCATTGATTGCCAAAAATCAACTAATCAACAACTGGAAAACTATTGTCCAGTTTAAAAAAATCGATTTTCGATTTCAACATTTCGATCACTTTTCAGAAATAATCTTGCTATTTACACACAAGCACTTATATTTATGCAGAATTCTCTCTCAAGAATGGGAAATGAGGACACTCATACACACAAACAGCATGATGAACCTACTGTTCATGTTTTTACAAGATTAGGTTTTCTCAATCCATACATGTCCCCCACAATGCACATTTAGGTGTCTCACTAATCTCACTAGTGTAGTTCATAGTTTATTAAATCATTTACTCATTCACTCACTCATTCTCACCCACTTACACTCACTCAATCACATTCACTGACTCACTAACGTAATTATTTTACATTTACTTACTCACTATCTTACATTCATTTACTCACCCACTCACTTACTTATTCACCCACCCACCCAACCAATCACTCACTCACCCGCTCACCCACCCACTCACTCACTCACCCACCCACTCACTCACTCACCCACTCACTCACTCACTCACCCACAAACCCACCCACTCACTCACCCACCCACTCACTTAGTTACTCACCCACCCAACCAATCACTCACCTGCTCACCCACCCACTCACCCACTCATTCACCCACCCACTCACTCACTCACTCACTCACTAACTCACCCACTCACTCACCCACCCACTCACTCACCCACTCACTAACTCACCAACCCACCCACTCACTCACTCACTCACGCACTCACTCACTCACTAACTCACCCACTCACTCACCCACTCACTCACTCACCCACTCACTAACTCACCAACCCACCGACTCACTCACTCACCCACAAACCCACTCACTCACTCACTCACTCACTCACTCACCCACCCACTCACTCACTCACTCACTCACTCACCCACAAACCCACTCACTCACTCACTCACCCACTCACTAACTCACCAACCCACCCACTCACTCACTCACTCACTCACTCACTCACTCACCCACAAACCCACTCACTCACCCACTCACTAACTCACCAACCCACCCACTCACTCACTCACCCACCCACCCACTCACTCACTCACTCACTCACTCACTCACTCACTCACCCACAAACCCACTCACTCACTAACTCACCAACCCACCCACTCACTCACTCACTCACCCACCCACCCACTCACTCACTCACCCACTCACTCACTCACCCACTCTTAGGGTCAGCTCAACTGATATATCCCAAACCGGGTGCTTATTTTTAGAGTAAACAAAATTCAAACACACACACACACACAGAGACACTCAACTTGCCACTGTTGTTGAATAAACACCTGTAACATAGTTCAATGAAAAGTTACATGTATTCTTCCTAAAAAAACAAAAACATGTTTGCTTGACTGAGTAATGGTAAAGCTTCACATAAACATTCAAACGATATATATGGTGTGACTGGCAGCGGCCAATATACTCGTAGCTTCAGCTGGACTCTCTCCCACTCACTCTGAGGTCTGGCCCCTTTTACTTCCCCCACCTCTGCAAACAAAGAAACAGCACTTACCAGCAATTCATCTCAGGTGAAAACTCTTACTGCTTCCTCTCACTCCAGATGAACGCTTGACCATGCCCTCACCTCCACAACACCAAACCAGTGACTTAGCAAACATGGAGGAAGGCATGCCTGTGTGTGATTGCCATTATCAAAGTTTGATATGAACACACTTTAAACCGTGTTCATTTCTGATGTTGCTTGACTGTTATTACTATTGTCAACATTTGTTAAAGTCAATGTGTGATACATTTAGACAGCTTAAGGATGTAATGTCCCAAGCTGAACTAATATATGTTTTATAACATCCCGGGTATAAGTATAAAATCCTAAGAAACAGTATTTTCATAATTTTCAAGAAAAGGGACCGTACGAATGACACAATCCTTGACTGGAGTTGTCAATTACATTGCAAAATAACAAAGAACTTTTTCATAAACTACTTTATTGGCAGATTTTGGAATGACTGCACGGAGTGGGACTGAGAAACTCATAATTAATAAATCACTGCTTAAAATGAAGGCCAAAGAAATCAGAGTATATGAATATTTTATAACAGCATTTGGGAAGTGCAAGACTTAAATGTCCTTCTACTGGTTATAGCACCGACATAAACTAAATTCCTCTGCTAAGGGTGCATGTTCACTCACCTTAAAAATTACCCACAAAAATGAATTATATGAAGAGTTTCAAGTATGGGCATACGTTTACTACTATTTGTTTTAATTAATACAAATAAATGTTCTACTATTTGGTAGTTAGCTTTACAACACCATCTTCAAGAGGTGAAATTTGAAAACTGTATTGTACTGTCCATGGCGTGCCAGTAGAGGGCGACATTCTAAAGGAATAGGTCACCCAGAAATGAAAATTCTCTCATTATTTACTCACTCTCATGCTTTCCCAGGCGTGTATGACAAATTTGTAACTATAATCCATCACTTCACAATAGCGTGGAGATAACGTGGTCTCTCGTGTGAAGTATTTGCATTGCCATTGATACATGTCAATGTTCTCCACTCGGTTGAGACATCCAGGATGAGCACACCATTGAGATATCTGTATGTATCATTTAAAGGGATAGTTCACCCAAAAATTAAAATTCCCTCTTCATTTACTCACCCTCATGCCATCCCAGATGTGTATGACTTTCTTTCTTCTGCAGAACACAAATGAAGATTTTTAGAAGAATATTTCTGCCATGTATTTCCATACAATGCAAGTGAATGGGTGGCAAAATTTTGAATCTCTAAAATGCACATAAATGCACAGAATAAAAGTAATCCATATGACTCCAGCAGTGAAATCCAGACACTGAAGTGATATGATAAGCGTGGGTTAGAAACAGTTCAATATTTAAGTCCTTTTTTACTATCACTCTACACATTTACATTCACTTTGGCATTCTTCTTCTTTGTTTTTGGTGATTCATATTCTTTATGCATATCACCACCTACAGGGCAGGGAGGAGAATTTATGGTAAAAAAAAAAAACAAGAATTACATATTTTTGTTTCTCACACACACCTATTATATCGCTTCAGTCTATGGATTGCACCACTGGAGTCTTATGGATTACTTTTATGATGCCCGCATGTGCTTTTTGGAGCTTAAAGATTTGGCACCCATTCACTAACATTGTATGGATCTACAGAGCTGAGATATTCTTCCAAAATCTTCATTTGTGTTCTGCAGAAGAAAGAAAGTCATACACATCTGGGATGGTATATGGGTGAGTTAATGATTTTTGGGTGAAATATCCCTTTAACATTGACCAGCTACATACTGTGACCCCTAATTTTGTAGAGAATAATAATACAATGGAAAAACAATATGTCTAAACAAGTTAACATAACATCATATAGTGACTTTGAAGTGCATTAATCTGAATAAAAGTAAGAGAAAATACGTTTTTGAGAAAATGTATTTATTATAATGTAGTTATGTAAAAGAACCACTAGGGGTCACGTTTTCCCTTCTTACGAAAGGACCATGTCTGCCTTTCAGCATGCCATGATCATAATCTCTTTCGCGTGAGAGCAACCACACACACACACACACACACAAACACACACACACACACGTTGTGTTTCCATGTTTTATGGGGACTTTCCATAGACATAATGGTTTTTATACTTTACAAACTATATATTCTATCCCCTGACCCTACCCTTAAACCAACCCTCACTAAAAACTTTCTGCATTTAAAAAAAAACAAAATTTAGTATAAGCTGTTTTCCTCATGGGTCAAAAATGTCAGGTTTTACTATGTGATAAATACACGCTCACACACACACACACACACACACACACACACAAAACAAACACACTACCTGCTTTTTGATTATTTTGAAATGTTCTCTGTGTTTTATTTGTGCACTGATACACACACACACACCTAACCAGGGAGTATGAAATCATTACACTTCACTAAAAACTCAGTCGTGCCTAAGGCACAATGTGTCCACTGAAAACTCGATTTAATTAAAGATTTATTCATTTACTTTCTCTCTCTCTCTCTGCGAGCAGGTGTACAAGGACAAACCTGTCGTGCGAAAAAGAAAAATCCCTACTGAGATCTTGAACCCATCTTGCCTTACTCTTCCGGACCCTCACTCTGGCCTAATGTCTGTTGAGCCTGCTGGCTAAACTTGCTCTCCACTTTCCCTTTGACTTTCTCCTTCTCTCTCATTCTGTCTGCCTGTCAGTCATTCTGTTTTTCTCTTCCACTCTATTCTTTGGCTCAGTGCCCAAGATGGCACTTGTGAGCTTTGGCAATATGAGTGTGTGCATGCTTCTGGTTGTATGAGCGCTCATTAAAAATGAATGTGATCAGGTGAAGTGTGAGTGAGTCATATATACATATATACTGCAAAACTGTGTATTTGTCAAGAAAGAGAGGAGAGTGGTTTATCAATGGTATGAGCCAGTTTGTTATGTAGTATGAACCACGCAGACACTGAGCATAATTTCTAACTTAATCTTTATTTCTTCCCAGGTGCACAACAAACTTCTTCATCGTTAACTCAAGAGTGTATTCAGTACTGAAGTACTAGTGCCCTCTAATGGCTGAACTGTATAGACTGTCAATGACAAACTATGCAAAAAACAAAACATTTCACCTTCTTTTGAAGAAAGCACTAGTACTAAAATCCTAAAAGGAGCTCAAACAATCATGATATCAAAGAGTACATTATAGCATACTTCTAAGCCATCTATAACAGTACTCAAAACATTAACCAAAAATAAAAGATTTAATCTTTGCAGCTCACATGACCTAAGAAGGTCATGGTGGAATATTTTTTTTTTCATTATTCAAATGCAAACCTGCATCTTGCTGTTTGTGACGCATGGCTTTAAGATGAGCATCATGTTCAGCAGCAGAGCATCCTTAAACAATGATGTTATCTATATAGCATTGGAAACTGGGGGGACCTGTGAGGATGGTGGCCATATGTTTCTGCAATGCTGCTGGGGCAGAGGCAAGTCGGTAACAGACTCTTTTATAGTGGAATAAATCCTCACGGGTTATTAGAATGGGCAGAACTGTAGGTCTAACGACCCGTAGATAAAGTTAATGGTAATTTTTACCCTTCTTGAAAATTGCTAAACAAATGCAAGTGATCCTGGAATCAGGATCCCTTCTGTTATCTTCAGCAAGCTAACACTACACAACAGGTGTGGAATAAGTTAAACAGCCACAGATTTACTGTTCATCACTTCTTGTGAGTCGCGACAGACGAAGGTAATCGCACACACTCACTCTCTCTCTCTCTCTCTCTCTCAAACACACATCGTGTTCCTCGATTGACTTGTTAGCCCAACAATCAGCCCAAGTCATCGGTTCTAGTCCTAAAGTCACATTTTCGAATTAGTAACGGGGCTAAATATGCTAATAGATGTTGGCTTGTGCGCATCTTTTGAACTAGCATGACAGATTCTGGTCCGTAGCGTAAGAAAGTGACAGTCCTTAGTTTTTCCTAATTTTTTAAATTACTTGTTTGTTGAATTGTTGTATGAAAGCAATATCATACACTCAATCATGATGTACAGTTTGGCCCTTAAACAGCACAACTGTGAATACCTGTGGCACCTGCCTGATGTAGGGCCATACAGCACTCTTGCTCGTGCGATATTGCTTTAATATATATATACACCGATCAGTCACAACATTAAAACCATAAAAAAAAAAACCCATAAAAATGGCTTAATATTGTGTTGGTCCCCCTCGTGCCGCCAAAACAGTACCAACCCACATCTCAGAATAGCATTCTGAGACTATATTCTTCTCACCGCAATTGTACAGAGTGGTTATCTGAGTTACTGTAGACTTGGTCAGTTCAAACCAGTCTGGTCATTCTCTGTTGACCTCTCTCATCAACAAGGTGTTTCCATCCAGCAGAACTGCCACTCACTGGATGTTTTTTGTTTTTGGCACCATTCTGAGTAAATTCTAGAAACTGTTGTGTGTGAAAATCCCAGGAGATCAGCAGTTACAGAAATACTCAAACCAGCTCATCTGGCACCGACAATCATCCAGTTAATGTTCACATCAACCATCAGAATGGGGAAAATGTGATCTCAGTGATTTAATCCATAGCATGATTGTTGGTGCCAGATGGGCTGGTTTGAGTATTTCTGTAACTGCTGATCTCCTGGGATTTTCATGTCATACAAAGTCCAGTAAACATAAAAAGCTAATTCAATATTCAGTGTGACTACCTTTGCCTTTCAAACAGCACCAATTCTCCAAGGTACACCTGGACACCGTTTTTCCTGGTTGTTGGCAGATATGATGTTCCAAGTTTTTTGGAGAATTCACCGCAGTTCTTCTATCTCTTTAGGCTGTCTCAATTGCTTCTGTCTCTTTATATAATCTCAGACAGACACGATGTTCAGTGGAGGGCTCTGTGGGAGGCCATGATGTCTGTTGTAGGGCTCCCTGTTCTTCTATTCTATTACTTTTCTATTTAAAAAAGTAATGTTTGGGAGTCTAACATTTATATTTCCTATAGAAACACTAAAGTAGCAGATATAAATAACCATTTTAAGACAAATGCTTTTGTGAAACACTTTATGTGCCTAAGACTTTTGCACAGTACTGTATATATATATATATATAAACTGTATCTATAGTATATACAGATAGACAGACAGACAGACAGATAAATACATAGATAGATAGACAGACGGAGAGATAGATAGATAGATAGATAGATAGATAGATAGATAGATAGATAGATAGATAGATAGATAGATAGATAGATAGATAGATACAGACAGACAGACAGACAGACAGACAGACAGACAGACAGACAGATAGATAGATAGATAGATAGATAGATAGATAGATAGACAGACAGACAGACAGACAGACAGACAGACAGACAGACAGACAGACAGACAGACAGACAGACAGACAGACAGACAGATAGACAGATAGATAGATAGATAGATAGATAGATAGATAGATAGATAGATAGATAGATAGATAGATAGATAGATAGATAGACAGAAAGATACATAGACGGACGGGATAGATAGACAGATTCATAGACAGACGGACGGACGGACGGACTGACGGATGTGGACTTTTGAACCCTTGTGGTAGCTTCACACCTGGTATGATAAAACAGTCACTAGTCTAGTAAAAACTGCAACTCTATTCACAGGATATCTTTTATAATTTTTGTATTATCTTCAACAGTTAATGTTTTTATAAATAGTTATATAGATATAGATTAAATTGCTAACTAGTGCAAGCACTACATATAGAAATGATGTGTGCCTGTTTGTGTTAAGTCTGTGTTTGCAGACTTCGTCTTTCAGTCATCTGCTGCCATCTGTCCACATTCTCACATCTCTTATAAATGGAAAATAAATATGCATACATTAACACAAGGTTTGGAAACTGAGAAAAAAATTGCAGTGGCAGGTGAAAGAGATTATTTATGCAAAAACTGGATATGAAATCAGTCACTCACTTTCCCCTGATAGATTTTCTCAAAGAAACTATATTTGTCCCCCTTTTCCAACCTGCCAGCATACACATCATAAAGGTGTAATACAGAGTGGAAGTTGAGGTGTTTCATGTGAGTTTGGGCAGCAGGAAATCATTCTTACACACCATGTCTCTGGCCCAGTACTGCATTTTTAATCATGCTATAAATAATACACCATGACCAGAACACGTCTTTGTGTGTATACAGTTGTGCTCACAAATTTACGAAGAATCAGTAAGTTTAGCATTTTTAACAGTGATTCTGTGATTCTGCTGTGATTTTCTAGGAGTCAACACTCACTATTAAGAACCAAAGGTGTGAAACCTTTTGAATAGGATCAATTATTATTTCAGTTATTAATTTCTATTGTAGAATGTAACTATTTGTTATGTCAAAATGCTTAATCTGGACAGTAGTCTATTAAAAAAAATGAAAGCTATTTTTTTATAAACATCTTGCAGGTTCTTCAGAAGGGTACATAAATGTTTTAAGCTCATTTCCACGTCATTCTCCATCTTCTATGCAGGTGTCCCACAATAGTAGCTCTCACTACCGCTTTTCTTCCTTAAATATTTTATCGCTCTTAGTTAGAAGTTCCCCAGATTTACAATTACTTATTCATTTTTCACAATCCAAATAAACTCACCTCAAGTTCTGACAACAGAGTTTAAAAGAATAATATGCTCAGGCACACAGAAATGTGCTTTTAAGGACTCAGGCACACTCTGTAGCTTTAGCTGACTTATGTATGACCTAAGGCTAAAACTTTAATTATATTGGGAACATCTATATATTCATATTATATATCTAGGTAGCCATTAAATGGTGGAAGGTTTGTGGTTAACTTGATATTAGAACAGATCGCTCAGTTCCAAGTAGGGAATTCAGAAGTCCTGCAGGAAGTAGCCTGGAGTATGAAGAGGAGACATACCCGCTATTTTTAATTAGATTTTGGCACACAATGCATCTCTATTCACCCCTTCAAATCCAAACAGCAATGGGTAAGACTTGCACAAAGGTGTAATTGAACAATAACTCTATTTTGACGTGCACACAGGAAACAGGTGAGACATGGGGTGCTTCTGATTTCTTAAATTGGGCATACTCGTGTCATTGCTCCTCCCTGCTCGTGCACGGGCATCTGGAAACCGATCAAAGTCCTCATCATGAAGGATGTATCAACTCTCTAATTGGAAGCAGGGAAGCTTCCCGAGGCTGCTTAAGCACGGGGCCGCCACTGGGGTGGGGGTGTGTTCATGTGATATGAGCGTGAAGCGATCGTCTGTGTTCCACAACTGCTTTCAGGTCCTTGAATAACGCAGGGCTGGACTGGGAAGATAAATCGGCCTGGGATTTTACATGGCAACTGGCCCAAAACTTGCTGGCCTTTTCTACATATTGTCAATTATGCATAACGCGGCGGCTCATTTTATCTTATCGGGCCCATTCGGCACATTCCGTGGCCGACCTACCAGCCCGCTCGGTTCTACCGATGGCCAGTCCGCCCCTGATCGGCCCCAAAGTGTGGAGGCTCCCCTGGGAAAATGGACGGTATGTCAGATTACCAGTCCAGCCCTGCCCCCTAGGGAGACTGCGTAGTCTGCTTATAGGGAGCAGTAGTACTGCTTAAGCGAGGACGCACAGGAACATCTGATGCGGAAGACTTTTTGGTCAAAGCACCTGACGTATGCATAAATTCTCTTCCCCTTTGAAATCTGACACAACAATTTTAAGTCAGATTTCATTTGCTGCTTAAATAAACCACTGTTAAAGATACTTCAACAGTGCATCTTAAATAGGTTTTATTATGAAATTATCAATTAATCTGGTTTCTAGTGTTGGGTCTTTAAAAAAATCGAGTCCGAGTCCAAGAGGGGCCGAGTCGTACTCAAGACCGAGTCCATAATAGGCCGAGTCCGAACTCAACATCAATATTTTAAGCTCATTTTAACTTTCACAACTATAATGGACTCGATTAGTTTCCTGCTGAACAAACTTCAAGGTGGTTTCAGAATGAAAGTTTTAAGGTGTATGAAGACAAAGCTGGCCTTCAACACAATTCTTATTGCATTCTGTTAACATTTCAGTTATTTGTTGCTTTTTCCCTCCACACAAACATAAACTTAAGAAAGTGAAAGCAGAGTTATTGCTTTGAATTTTTATTTAATTTAATTTATCCTTTCAATTTAGATTACTTTAATCTAAAATAATCCCTATCTAAAGAAATAATGTATACTGAGATTTCTTTTTGTCTCTATCTGCCGACAGGTCAAATCACTAGTAATTAGCACTCGCTGAGAAGTTACATCTCACGACTTGACTGCAAACACTGGTAAAGCCCACTGATAATATTAGTACCATTTAACACGGACATGATTGTTAATCCACGGACAACGTGGGGCAGTTCTACGCACTGCTTGTGCACCTAAAACCCTGATGCGTCCATGTGTTATCGTTTAAATAAAAATAGAGGTATCATAGAAATATATTTAGTACTTGAAGAAGCTATTTGACAACAGATACTCTCATATATTTCACAAGACAAAACAGTAAGTGAATTTAAACAAATGATCCTGTTCAAAAATGTACATTCAATCATTGTTTACTCACCCCTGTGTTGTTATAACGCCATGTGATTTTCTTTCTTATTCTTAAGACAAAAGGAGAAATTGTGAAGTTAAAAACAATTGTGCTCAGTGATGTCACACAATGGCAGTTTTTGGTGAACCAAAATCTGATGTACGGAACCTAATGGTGAAACCGAAATCTGATGTACTATTAAGTGAAACTCTTGACCGACTATTGGTCTCTTGTGCACATTCATGAGACAGACTGCACGTGAGCTTTGGAGCTACTGGCACGAGAGCAAACCCTTTAATATAGTGTGTTGATTTATTTATGATTAATGTCTGTTTGTGTAATTATTGTTCATGAGTCCCTGCTTTGTCCAGAGCTGTAAAGCTGCCCACTTTTCTTAAAAAATATACTTTACATTCTTTGGGTTCCCAGCATCTTCTGCACATTTGAGTACTTCCCAATAGTGGTTAAATGATCTAGACATCCATACCAAAAACCGGGACTGTCCTCTGTAATAAACCGGACCTCAGGACACCCAATCTATGACCCAATCTAGATAATGTTGTCCCTTTGACCAAGTTGATATAGGTATCATTCAGTGAGGAGCATCACAGTCCGGCTGGAAGCTTATGGAAGTTAATTTTGGTGAACGCCATCCTGAGCCCATACTTCGGACAGTGCCTCATGAAGAATCCCATGTCTTTGAGTTTGCATCAATTCATCCTCTGTGAAGTCTGTCTTAGTAGACTGAAGTGAAGTCTGGCTGGCACATGCTGCAGTTGGTCATCATCACTCAGGCAGGACCGGAGATGGATCTGGCAGGCTCTTCTAACCTTGCTATATAATCCCGAGGTTTAGAAAGTGAAAGTAATAGAATAAAATTAGCGTAGATGCCATTCACTTTAAAGCAGCTTTAAAGAATAAGAGAAGGGTTTCTGGTTCCGGCAGACCTAACTAAACAGCATAACTATGAATTGAGTGATAAATTAGGTGTAACTGAATAGATCAGTCTTTAGTCTAGACTTAAACTGAGAGTGTGTGTCTGAGTTCTGACCCTGCTAGGAAGACTATTCCATAGTTTTGGAGCCATATATGAAAATGATCTCCCTCCTTTTGTGGATTTTGATATTCTCTGTATTGTTAACAGGCTGAGGTTATGCAATCGTAGTGAGCGTGATGGACAGAAGGTCACTTAAGTACTTTGGAGCTAGACCATTAAAAGCTTTGTATGTAATTAACAGAATTTTTAAATGAATACAAAATATAACAGGTAACCAATATTACGCCATAAAATGGGGCTGATATGATCATATTTATTGGTTCTAGTTAGCACTCTCGCTGCTGCCTTTTGAAACAACTGAAGTATATTTATTAAACCTGCAGGACATCCACCAAGTAATACATTACAATGATCTAGTCTTGAGGTCGTGAACGCATTAATTGATTTTACAGCATCAGAAACAGATAGCATGTGTCGTAATTTAGCAGTATTTCTGAGGTGGAAGAATGCAGTTCTACAAATATTGGAAATTTGCTATTCAAAGGTTAGATTGCTAAAAAATATAACACCTAATTTATTTATTTATTTATTTTTTGCTTTAGATGTTGACGTTACAGTACATCCATCAAGAGTCAGATGATATTTCAGCTTGTTATTTGTTTAGGTTTTTGTTCCAATAATTAGTACCTCTGCTCTGTTTTATTGGAACTGAGTAGAAGGAAATTCCTAGCATCCACTCTCTGATATCATACATACAATCTGTACATACAGGAGAGATCAGCAATAGTTGTCACATGGGGAAGTTGACACAGGGGTTATATCTCATTAACAATAAGGTTATGAGTTCAAAGTCAGATTGCACAAAAACTTCAAAACTAGATAGAATTTTATCCTCCCAACTAAAATTCCACTATCATCAAGTTTTTGTCAAACCTCTTGGGTAAAGGTAAACAACGAACTGGAGCATTGTGCTAGCAACGGCAAGATCATGGGTGTGATACCCAGGGAACACACAAACTGATAACATGTCAATCTGAAAGCATTGTAAGTTGCTTTGGATAAAAGCTGCCAAATGCATAAATGTAAATGTGAACACAATAAAAATGGACCACCTATATTGCAATGGTAGATTTTCAACTAAAAATGTTTTCATGTCAAGAAATGTTTCCTGTTAGGTCTGGACACGTTTGTCACGTTTTAAATATTTTCATTTTATACAATTGATTCATTACTTCATATATTTTTGTCCAAAACAATAGTTTGATATTTTTTGTAGGCTTACTTTTCATCAATTTGTCACAATGGGTACCTGCCATTATGTAGCCTATAATAATAATAATAATCGGGACAGGTGTAAAATTACCTTCATAAATGAAATGCAGATATATATATACACATGCACACTCACACATCCACACACACAAACTATTTTCTTTATTATTGCCAATTGATTAATTTGACATTTTTGCTATATTTTAAAATCATTATTTATAAAAAATATATATATATGTAGATCGGAAGATTATATTGTAATGAAGTAATTTATCATTTTTATAAATCCCTAAAATTGCTTTAAATTAATTTAACAAATGTAATTCGATGCATTAGGTGTTAAGTTGGGTAGAGTTTAATATGAGCTGAAGTCATTTATGAGGCAATTATGTGGCAATAGGTCTAAGTTTCTTTTTTTCTGTTTTTTTTTTTTTATCTGTTCTCCTTCGAAATAAGAGAAGTAGGCCCTACATTCACTTTTAGTCTGCTTTCATTATTCATACGCAACTGTTTAAATAGCCTTCAGTGGTGAGCGGGGCGGAGCCGAGCGGCGTCTGGTCACTGAGGGGCCGGATAGAGAAGTGGCGAATGACTACCACCTGCGCGCCACACCTGCCTCGCGTTCCAGCGAGGGGAGGCGGGAGTAGGCCTATATTAGGAGAAGAGACAGCGGCAGACGGTAGAGAGGGGTACGAAACTTGTTCGGGCGTCTTTAGGATTTGACGCTGCTGGCTGAAAAGCGGTGTATGTTTTTGTTTCTTTGGATGCTGAAAAGTGTTATAAAATGTCTATGTGTTTGTTAAGCCAGACTCTGCTACCTACTTTCACATCTTTAAGTTATGTTGGAAAAATAAAGACATAAATTTGGTTTCACTACTGCATGTCCGCCCATAGAATATTATTTAAAAGCAAAAATTACCAACTGGTAACCAACAAATAACCATTATTCCTCGATGTTGCCATAACGTCGTAATGACGGTACTGGCACCGGTCCAAAGTTACGGTGTGGCTAGGAACAGTAGCGGTTCTAGCTGTCACCCTGGGCGAAAACCGCTTCAACACGACCCCAAAGTTGTAGACCGCCGCCTCGATATATGGCCATATACAAAAAAATACAATTCGATTTTTTACTATATACAATAAGGGGTGGCAACCAAAGCAAGGGCCTGTGCGTTATGGATTAAAGTACCAAGCTTAATAGCAACAAGTAATAGTTCTTTAATTGGAATCACATTATGAATATCCATGAATTTGCGATACAACTGCGTTTCCACAGGAATCACTTAGTAACCATTTTGCTACTAATTTGCCAACATACAAATGTTTTAAATCTCCAGAATACCAATGCATTGTCTATTAAACACATCAACAAATTCTAAATGTTCCTTAGCTTTGAAAGGGAACATTAACACAAAGTTAGTTCTAAATAAAAATAGACTATAGGAAAACTGTACCTTGGGTGGCAGTGCTGCGAACGTCATGAATATTAATTTTATGCACAATAAAAGATTATTTTAAATCACCAATTTTGATAAACAGTCATTATCAATGACCTATTCAATCACTCGGATAGATATTTCACATAATATGGTATTGGAATTTTGTTAATCAGTAGATGAACACATAGATCAACAATTTATTCAAGAACATGAGTGATTGGTCTAATGCAGTGTTTCTCAGCTGGTGGGTCGTGACCAAAAGTGGGTCACATTTCAATTCGGACTGGGTCGCAGACAGCAGGGAAAGATCAATGCCATGGTTCAAATTTAATGAAAATCTCACATTAAGGTAAAGGCTTCTCATCCGTACTGCAATATTTTTCGCTGTCAGATTAAAGCTTTCGCTCAACTGTAATCGAACCAGCTCGCGCTGATGATCTGCTCTGCTCTCTGGCACAAGCACTCAACAACCTGGCTTCCCTTGATATTGTGGCGCA
Source organism: Xyrauchen texanus (assembly GCF_025860055.1). Lineage (NCBI taxonomy): Eukaryota > Metazoa > Chordata > Actinopteri > Cypriniformes > Catostomidae > Xyrauchen > Xyrauchen texanus. The sequence goes on from NC_068286.1 coordinate 44,130,531, forward strand.
CACTGCGCAGACCTCAAAACTGATGACACCCATTTAAATTCTACTGAGAGTTTTCTAGTTTAAAGCATTACGGAGGAAGTCAAGTCAAACCTTTCAAACAGTAGGCAGCCCAGACATGCCAAACAGCACTGAGGAGGAAAGAGCAACACTGTGATATGTGCTAAAAATACAAAATTAAATACAAAATGAATTACACATCACCTTTACATAATTGTTTCACGATTTTACCCGAGTAAAAGTAACTGTTATATTTCGACAAAATGCTATAGTGTCATATGAAATAATCTATAGGTAGATCGATTAGACCTCATTTTTATTTAAACAGTGGCAATTGTGGTTAAAGTTTCAAAATGTGTTGAAATAGAGGGGAGTTTAGATTTAGGCACTAATTCGGATGAATTCGAAATGCCTGCAGACCTGTGTGTGATGACAATTATTTGAAGAGAATCAACAGGCAGTTTCCAAGTTCTTTCAATGAGTTTACTGAATATCACTTTGTTGCGGATACATGTGTGGTTCTGAAACAAATTAACACATTAAATAAACTTAGTAGCACATTCTTATTCACAACCAAATTGAATATATAACAATACCTTGTATGTCTACATTGACTACCAGAACAAAGGTAAAAACACTGTTGTGTTGTTATTCTTCATATGCCCACAGGGTGGCGCCACTAAACCGTGAATAGTGTCTATCTGAACACCAGTAGACCTGAACGTTATGCAACTAACTGACCATTTCGAAATTACACAAAAATCTTCAACACAACACTTTGGATTGCATGTAATCAAAAATAAATAATAGTGTGCAATACAGATTCAAAGGTACAGTGAAGCACATTCTTCAGACACTCATGAACATTCGCTATTTTAATACTATGATGCCGCAGATCAAACAACTGATCTTAATTAAAAAGAGAAAGTCCACTTGCCCTTACTTTACATGCACGTACTCCACATCCCAAGGGTAAACTCAAAAGTTATGCCAAAATAACTTATTAAACTAACTAAACAAGAGGGAAGTTAGCAAACTCTTCACTCTCACTTGTTACATTGCATTTGCTCAACGCTCAAGTTGTTTTCACTTCAGGCACGTGAGGCTGCAGTAACATCTAGCAATCTGATTGGTCAGAATTATTCATCACATCTGACAATACCTGGGCCTTTTGAACAGCCGCCCCCGAATTCAGTGATTGAATTTGCACATTTCACAAAAGGTCGACAATATAACATCAGTCCTCATAAGGTAAAGCAGGAAGATGGATAAGTCGAGCTACGGGTTGCATATAAATCATTCCTTTAACTTCCACATTGGCTGCCCTTACTCTGCCATCTGTGCCCAGGAATACCTGGGTGATCTTCCCTACTGGCCAAAGAGCCCACGGTAATTGAGGATCGTGATCATGACCACATCACCAACCTGTAAAGCCTCCTTTTCTGACCTCCACTTTTGACGGGCTTGGAGACTAGGCAGATAATACATTAAGAAATGCTTCCAGAAGTAATCCGCAAGCGGTTGGTTGTGTCGCCAGCGTGGTCGACTCAGTGCCTCTGACTGCTGATAGACCACCTGGGGCAAGGACGCATCCCACAGTCCTATGAGGAAGCAATTGCGGGTGATTGGGTCAGGGTCAGCAATGTCTGAAGATGTGTAACCAAGTGGTTTTGAGTTGAGGATCCCTTCAATCTCAATTAAGACCATTCTCAGCACTTTTTCAGTAACACTCTGTGCGCCTTGGAGGGCTGTTTTGATTGAGCGGATCTCTCTTTCCAAGCATCCTCTGAAGTTAGGCGCTCCTTGTGGATTTAAGACAAACTTGATTTGCTGACTAGCAAGGTGATTCTGTAGCTCATGATGCAGAGCAGCAGAGGGTTCATTCAACTCTCGCACTCCCTTCTTGAAGTTGGTTCCCTGAATACATTACAACTCATAAGGTTTACCACGGTGAGCGACAAAGCGTCTCAAGGCCATCAAGAACGAATCAGAGTTGATGCTAAGCAAGAATGTCGAGATGGACATCTCTGGTTGTCAGACACTTAAATGCAAGTGCCCACCTACTCAACCCTGTAGCAGTATAAAATTCAGGGGACAGTGAAGCAAATCTGCTAGTGGCTGTAACTGGCTTGCCTGATTTCAGCTGGTTTATCTCATAAGGGAAGGAATCTATATACTTGACAAAGTATTGTTCGGTCAATATCTCGATGAATGTCAGCACATGCAATGTGTGCTGCCCCATAAAGATGCTGGCAACAAGCCTCTATGAACTCTGTTAATGTTTTATACTGTTGGGGATTTGGCAAGGGTGTAGTTGTTGTTTCCGACCCACAGAATGCAGACTGCCTTAACTCACTGGTCTACTCTTTATGGTGCAAGGATGGTTGCTCAGGCCAGCTCTCTGGTGGCAGTTTGAGGAATGGACGTCCCTGATTCCACTGATTCCCTTCTATTAAATCGCAAAGAGTTTTGATTCGAATTACATCGTCTGCTGGGTTATCTCCAGATCGTACATATTTCCAGGTAGCAGATGCTGTTAGTTCTTGAATTTCTGCTACTCTCGTCCCCACAAAAACCTTGTAACGCCACAAACTGGATAACAACCAAGTAAGCACTGTTGTGGAGTCTAAACTGAGTGTAACAGAATGTATAGAGAGAGTGAGCTCTATAGAGGGGAACTGAGAGAGCTGTGCACCACTCAGAGCTGCACATAGCTCAAGGCATGGTATGGACTGTTGCTTTTAGGGGGCGACGCGAGACCTAGCAGCCAGGAATGCAACTTCTACTTCAGCTTTAATGTTTTCTGTCTGCAGATAACCACTGACCCATATGCCTGTTCTGACGCATCACAGAACACATTTATTTCATGTTTGGAGATCAGAAGATCCAGATATGGGCTGGAATAACACCTGGGCAGATATATCTTATCTAGATCACTCAGCTGTTTTTCCCATGAGTACCATGAGGCAAGTAGATCCTCTGGCAACTGTGGATCATCCCAGTCACGCTTTTTATCCCACAAGCATTGTACCAATATCTTTGCCCTGGTGGTGTAAGGGATAATATAGCCAAGAGGATCATACTGTCTTGCCAGGATACTGTAGATGGTATGCATTTTCACTGTGGAACAGCTTGTGGCTCGATGCTTGTAGCGCAATGTGTCAGATTGACAATGCCAGTGCAGTGCAAGTGTTGACTCATGGACATTTTGGTGGCCCTGACCCCACTGGCGCAGCTCAAAGCCTCCAGCAGCAAGGAGTGTACAGAGCTGGTTAACCAAGTCTTTAGCATCTTCTTTGGAGGTAAGGCTATGTAGACAATTGTCAACATAAAAAGTATTTTCAATGACCTCTCTGAACTTGTCCCCAGGTTGACTGTGATCTATAACATGCCTTTGCAGTGCATAAGTGGCACAACATGGACTGCATGTCATGCCAAAGGGTAGTACCTGCCACTGGTACACTTATGGAGGTTGCTCTGACTTTAGACACCTCCACAGGAACTAGAGTAAAGGCATGTCATCAGGGAGCAGCCTCACCTGATGAAATATCCCACAGATGTCGCTACTTATGGCTATGGAGTGCTCACAGAAGTGGAGTAGCACAGCTAACAGAGATGGGCCCAATGTAGGACCTGGGAAGATAAGTTAATTTAGGTTGTGGCCCCCATACTGGAATGAGCAGTTGTAGATGACCCTTTTTTTACCATTATGCTGTACCATATTGTGGGAGATATACCACAACTCTTTTGATCTATCAACTTCAACTGATTCCAGTTTCACCACATAGCCAACATCCTTCAGCTTTGCAATCTCAGCTTTGTAGGCCAAAGCCTGCACAGGGTTCTTTAATAGCTTTCGCTCAGTACTTCTAAGTTGTGGCAGAACACCTTCTTTAGGTGTAGGGTTTCTTGGTTCAGGTTTGGTGAATGTACAATTAATATTAATGATTGTAATCAATGATTAATCATACGGTTTGAACTAGATAACAATACATTCTAAATTGCCCCAAAACAGGGGTTATATAGCCCAAAAGTCTGCTTCAGATATACAGTATATAGATAATTAAACACAACGAATTATAATTAATTAGGAATATACATCATATGCAGACAGGCTGTATTAATTTTCAGAACACCTTAATGGAATTAACCCGTACCGCAACCAATCAGTTCGTCCACCGAACCACTTTACTCGATACTCTTGATCAATTCTCCAGAAGGTTTATTCTTAGTATAAGCTACTTAATCAAAGCACGTTAACTTACTTTGATAATATCAGCTCGTAGCTTTAGATCGCACATTAAAGAGGCTTTGCTCTATGACCAACAAACACAGACAATCAAGCGTATAATTGGGTTTAATACAAGGAACTAGGATATATCACAAACTTAACAAACGTAGAACACATTTAACAACAAACATTTAACATAGAACAAACAAAGTAAAACAGTAAGGAAAATAAAGAGATTACAGGGATAGCAAACTTGTTACAACAGTTAAACCTTAAGAGCCAGCAAGGGAATTACACACTTTAATGCATTTGAATTTAGATGGAATAATACTTGCAAAATGGACCTTTGTGTCGCTGAACAAGACTGCGTGTGTGCGTGAATGTCCTCGTTGCGTCTGTGAGCTGGAGGATTCTGTTGGTGCTTCCGGAGCGTGGATCGCTCGCGGGAAGTTCAAAGCATCTTAGGAGTAACGGTTGAAACTGAGAGAGAGTCCTTTCACCCGGAGGATATCGGACTGCTCCAAAAACCTAGAGTGTTGAGCTTTGTCCGAAGACAAGGAAAAGACTGAGATAAACGCCAAATAAAACAAAAGACATGTCTGACGAGAGTTTGAAGAGAAGTTGAAGAAAACTTGAAGAGGTTCAGAAGAGAAAGCAAGAGAGAAGTGTAAGAGAGAGATGTAAGGACAAGAGACAAGAGAGCAAGAGGACAAGAGAGCGATTCAACACCAGATCCTGACTTTTAAGGTAGGGAGGTCACACCTCCTTTGGGAGAATCCGACTGCAAATGTTCAATTATCCTCTGTGTGCAAATTATGCAAAGATCTATTGAGATTTTACTAAAGTTCGTCACTAAAAAGGTTTGCTCACAGACTTGGCACTAAACAACACATGCAGCCTCATGAATGGATTTGCTGCATCACACTTTTCTTTGAGCAGAATATTGCACAATTGAGGGCTAAGTGTATTTTATATATTTATTTTTTCGAAATTAATAAATTAAGTACCATCGCACCATTAGTTGGGTAATTCCCAACCAATCACATGTAAGCCATTACTTTATAAGTCTGCTTACAATCTATCACTTTGCTGTATCAGTGTGCTAACACAGCAAACTCCACCACCCCACCACCACCAGTTGAGTCTCGTCCTGCACGGGGGTAGGCTCCTCGCCCCTGCCTCCTATCTCCGGCAGGATATGACGGTTCCAAGTACAACTTCTTCGGACCGCCATACGTGGCTTACACCAAAGAGAGACATTGCTTTTCTGTTTTACATTCATCAAATAAATTTCATCTTAAATCTCACTCAAGTTGGCAAGTCTTCCTGATAGAAGCAATAGTATCCAGCTGCAGACCCGCAGCACCACCAGTTTCAGAACCCCAGTTTCAGAACCCCAACACCAGAACCTGAATTGAGGGGCGGAGCTTACGTTCGAAACCGAGTAGCGCCACCTAACGTTTTGGAGAGTACTTTGCTTTTATTACAAACAAAACATCATACTTTATACGTATGTTATAATGATTCTTTAAGGTACAGTACAATAAGCACTTTAAAACATTGATCTTGTGTAATGTAATTGTATATAGTTATCCGTTTCATTGTATTATGAGAGTTACTTCCTGATCATGATGGTGAAAAAAAATGCTTGAAACTTATGGTCAATTTATATAAAAAATACTTTATTTCACAAGAACATGTGCAGCATGCATTTTTCTTTATGTAAAATAAAACATGTCAAAAAACTAAAAAAGAGAGAAAATTCAGCATAATTTTAAAAGAAACAATAAAAATATATACAACAAATGACCAATTCACCCCTAGGCCCATTTTATCATGACAATCCTGTATAAATTAAACTTAAAATGTATCAAATGAGGAATTCACTCTCAGGCCCATTTTGTCCTTACATTCTTGCTAAAATAACTCCATGTCATCCCTGAACACAAAATGAAATAGAAAGGGCTCTCTGGAAGCTTCTGACTGTTCCAGGAGATTGTTATGGGCCTTTTCCTTGTAGTCTTCATTCATTCGAAATGTCTCTACAAGAGATGAAAGCACCACACAATAATCTCAACGTAAAAAAAACCCATCAACTATAAGGTAACATTAACTCACAAACAATGCATATAACAGAGGAACGTGGAACAAACACTTTAACACCTTCACAAGATGTCTTCAAAACGTCACCGCAAGGCTCATTTACAACACGCAAAAATGTATCGAACCATCCATAGAATTTGTTTTTTAATACAGTAAAGTATGACAACATATTCAAGCTTCATTAAGATGATAAAGTTATGCACAAATTAAATATTTAGCAGATAAACGCTGAACTTAATATATGCGATAATTTTTCACAACATGATGTCAAAAACGTTACACAACTCACCATGCTCTCCGCCATGCTTGTCTCATTGTCAATAACTCCACCCCTCACTTCAGGTTCTGGCGCTGAGGTTCTGAATCTGGGGTTCTGAAACTGGTGGTGCTGCGGGTCTGCAGCTGGATATGTCTCGATAGAAGTGTAAGGATAGTGTTTGGGGTAAAAAGCCCCCCTTTTGCAGGGGCTAAAGATAAGAAATATGTTTAATAACAATAAACTTGAAAATTAAAGCATGGCACATACCTCAAAACGTGTGAACATACACAAAAATTAATGATGTCATTTAATGCATTGCCATGGCAACAGTATTTAAGATATCAATAATCAATAACAATTTTAAATCTGCACTGTCTTGACATTATTATAAAATATTTTGAGGCAATTTAGGTAAAAAATGAGAGTGATCCCTAGGAGGAGTGTTTCGATTTCTAGAGCTTGCATTTTTCAAACAAACCAAAACGGCCGACTTCCTGTTGGGCAGCGCCAATGAGAAATATGAGAAGGTGTGTCCTCACCAAACTTGTGAATATCACTCAAACTTTGTGGCAACCACAGCGATAAACTCATTCAAAATGTTAGGGGGCGCTATGGAGTCCACTAGCCACACTCAAGACAAATGACAAAAGAATTCTAAAATCTTGCCAAACTTTGATTGGTGTGCCCAGTTTCAAGAGTCTTGAAAAAGTAATAAGCATTTCTGAACTAGGGGGCGCTGTAGAACCAATGAGGCACGTCTATGCTGAATTGCAATATCAAATCAATAGATGTCCTAAGACAAATGTATGTGTAAACTTTCAAACGTTTTCAGCCATGGTAAGTCCCTCAAAACACAGCGGGAAAATGTGAAAATCCCACATTCCATCCAACATGGCTGACTTCCTGTTGGGCGTAGTCAAATACAACCAAGTGAACTTTGTTTAACATGATGAGAGCAGTACCATACCAAGTCTTGTGCACATCTGAGCAACTTCATCCCAACCATTGCCTGCGTTTGGAGGTGCTGCAGAGGTCCCCGACCACACCCAAGCCTAAACACTGTGGATTGGCGATAACACTTATTTTCTTTTAGATCCAATACCAATAATTTCATGTCCAATCATGTCGATATCGATACCAATGCGGACTCTTCTATGAAACTGATTTTTTTTGTGTGATTTCTTGGGATAAAATGGGTAAGTTAAAATATTTTTTTTAGTCATAATTCGTCATAATTTTTATTATTATTATTTATTAATTTTTTTATTACATTTGTGAGCCTAAAAACAAACGTTTACCCCCACAAAAATTAACCATGGTTTTACTACAGTAACTATAGTTGAACCATGATCTTTAGCAAGGCCGGATTTACCACCGGGCCGATTGGGCCGGTGCCCGGGGGCCTCCGACCTCTAGGGGGCCTCCAAGACCCCACTAACTGTGTGGCCTCATCCTTTTTTGTAATTTTTTTCTTAGTATTAAATTAAATTAAAATTCATGAATGCGTGTGTAATTGTGCGTATGTGTGTTAACAATAATTTATTTACATGCAAAAAAGTATCATGATCAGTTTTTCGGCTGTGTCGGATGATGACGAGTCAGGTTACCGCGGAAACTGTTGATAGCGGCAAAACAGGCGGTAGAAGATAGTGTGAAAAACAGAGAGTTGAGGACATCGAAAAAACAAACAAAATGGATAAAAAACGGTGGAGCAGCGGAGCCACAAAACGTAAAGCTAAAAAGGAGAAGGATAGCAGAGAGGTTTTAATTAGGAGTAATATTCCAGCCATCTCTACTTTTTTCAAAAGTCGGCTCGACGAAAATAAAGAGACTGGCGGCGCCGGCGCCTGCGGTGATGCTGAGTTTAGCACAATATCCAGCTTTGCTATTATAGATGAACCTGAGCATCAGCACCAGCACCAGCACGACAGGACAGAGAACCCCAGCCCGCCTGGAGTGACAGACACCTATTCAAATGCCTCCCCACCACCACAGTCTCCGACTCCGCTTGAGACCGAAACCGAAGCAGGTGCTGAAGGCGGCAGAGACCCGGCGGTGACGTGCATTACCAGTTTGACCGCCTCAAAATGTAGGCATATCTATTTCCTATTCCCCTTATTAAAAACCCTGATTATTAGATGCCCGGATCTAGGGAATTGGTTGATGAAACATTGATTAAAATTAAGATTTAAATGAATACAAAACGAAATTCACTTTAAAGAAAGTCTTTGTGCTTTCTGTTTGAGGTCTCTGTGAAAACGTTTTAAAGCATTCTTTTACTTTTAGTGCCGCTTTCAGAGCGGTCACGTCCGTAACGGAGAACTGTCACGTCCGTAACATTTTTTTCCTCATAAATGCGAACACGAAAAATAAAATAAAATGAATATTTTATTCTGTGGAGACTGTCAATCCTTCTTCATCCGGTGCCGGTGGGTACTATTACTTTTGATTTGCGCAGTGTAATTCACTGAATTGATTGCTCTGCTACCAGCCTCTGTCACGTTACAACCTAGTATATCGTTGATCATATGTTTCTCCGTAAAAAAAAAAAACAGACTGTACAGACATGACTATAGTTATTCTTAGTTATGTTATTAGCCTGTATTTTCATAGATTTTAATCTGCTTTTATTCCAATAAATTCTGTTGATTTTGTTCTGTGATGGTTTCCATTTTGTCTTTTGTTTTATAGATATTTATAGATCTCTTTTGCTGTCACAGTTAACATCTCAAGAAATGGAGTTGGTGTTTTTGTTTTTAACTAAAGAAAAACGAGGAAAGGAAAAAGAAAAAGAGGAGAGGAGGAGGAGGAGGAGGGGCCTCCAAGATTTTGTGCCCAGGGGCCTCTGCTTCCTAAATCCGTGCCTGATCTTTAGTTAAACCATAGTTACCACACAATATTACTGTAGTAAAACCATGGTAAACTAATTTATTTTTATTTTTATTAACAACAATTACCCACAAACATATTATAAGAAATGTCACCTTTAGATATGTTGTTATTTTAGCGTGAATTTACTTGATTTTCTAACATTAGCCTACCTTTACAAAGCACTGGTCCTTTTGTCTGAACGAGCCTTGTGACGGCGGAAGCGCTTGTCTGATCGTGTCTTTCAGCATTTATGCACGTTACAATGAGCGGAAGAAGAAATTAGTTCCCATCCTGCACAAATATTTGCTAATATAGCCTAATCCTTTTTATCTAACTTTGAAGCTTATGATTATTGATTATGTTCATGGTAACCAAATAATATCCCAAGTTTTAAATTGTTTTTTATAATCGATATTATTGTGTGAGGATCGATATTTTTGATACAAATTCAGTATCGGAAGTATCATATACTTTAGGATCGATCCGCTCAGACGCCCATTCCTACATTACATAACTTTTTGATTTTACGCAGGTCTGATGTGTATGCCAAGTTTCTTGGTTTTTCAAGCACGAGGGATGCCTTATAAATGGGTGAATGCATTAAAAAAATCAAAATAATAATAATAATAACTGTGAAAAAATATTCCAAAAACAATAGGGCTTTAGCACCTTAGGTGCTCGGGCCCTAATAATGATAATAATGAGTACAAAGGTTCGTTTTTGCAAAGCAAAATAAGAGAAGATCGCAGCAAGGGGGAAGAGAGCGCGCGCCCACGTCCGCCTTCGAGAGAGAGAGAGAGAGAGAGAGAGAGAGCGCTGTTGGTGAAGAAGATCAGTTGAGTCTCGGCACGGAGATCTTCAGTCAATGACAGCGCGTGCATTCTCCTCTTGAAGGTGACGCATAACGGGTTACTGTAACTGTTATTCTACGTGTATTTTTACCACCGTGTAGTGTGTGTGAATGTTGATTTCTCTCTCTTTCGATGCAGATGCTTGTGCTGATCGGTGTGTGCGCGCTACTGATCGCCGGAGCGTCTGCCCGCAAAGATAACGGCAATTTTCTGGACGACAAATGGTTGACCGGGAGATGGGACAAATTCAGAGATGTGAGTGGCTTGATCACGGCTCATCTGCTTTATAGTAGGGGCTGATTTTCTCAAAATGAGTGAGCTGCCTATCTAGACAGCATTTTTGGGAATCATAGGCATAGGTTTGAATAGATGCTGTCTGTCTAGGTAGGCAGCTAATTTAGTTGATTTTGTCGTTTTGCATGTGTTGTATGAGTGTGGCCTCTATAAAGCCTCAATTACGCGTGGCATAAATACGTATTTTAATACAAATCTCAGTTTTATATTAGATCAGATTTTTACGCAACACGGTCACAAATCAATTACACTCAGTGCGTCATTCATGCGCTAAGTGGCGGAGCGCACCAGTAGCCTTTGGGTATTTTAAACATCCACGGACTAATACAACACTAAGACCGTAAGACGTGGTCTGGACTTTATTGAGATATTTGTCAATCAGGCTGAGCACTTGGTATGGGGGATGCGCACAGATCAGAATTTTTAGGTATCTTAAAATCAACGCGCGTAAATGTTGCTCTTTTCACCTGCGGATAATGTTTGGCGCGTGTGCGCATATGTGTGAGCTGACAAAAATACAGTCTAATCCCCGTGGTGACATGTATTATCTTTGAACTCAGTAAGTTACGGCTCTACCAGTATTTACTGACCAAACTGCTTTTTTCGAAACATATTTATTAGATTACTGTATGAAAGCACAAAGTTATCAAAGGAAACGTGGTATTTAAATACAGCCTACATAACAAAAACCATGGAATAAACAATATCTGTTTAAAAACTGTCAAACAAAAAGTGGCAGTCCTATAGTGCAATGCCTGATACATGTGTAGGTGTTTCTTTGAATTGTAAAATAGTAATTGGCCTAACAGTCTCCACACAATGTTACATAACAGGCGGTCTTTAAAATTATGATAATTGCAAGTGAACACTAAGTGTAATGACATAATCTGGACAGAGGACCTCAACTTCCTCTTTGAGTGTCCATTTGTGGTAATGTTGTTTATGTAAGGACTGTTATTAAGACAGTCACATGGGTGGCCAAGGTCTTCAATTCAAGCAATTGCAAATTAGTTTCACTACCTGATTCCTTGAGCTACATTTTGTCTCTAACCCTTTCTCATTTCTGCAAAATACTCAGTTCAAATGTGTTTATTGGCATGTCTGTAAAACTAAAAAAAAATGGTTAAGCTTGTAGAATCAATAACACCAATAACATTCAATACATGTGCATTTCAATATCTAAAGTATTTAGTCTGCACACACAGACTCTTCTCTCTCACTCTGCTTCTCTCTGTCAATTTCTAGCTTCCCCGCTAAAGGCACATCAAAGATTATTTAAACTCTCCGTTTGCAGTGGTGTGTCCAGGATTTTTTGTCAGGGGTGGGTTGGATTAGCAGGGCCATAGCAAGGAATTCTGGGTCCGGTGAATATTTCTTGCTCTGGGCCCCTTACCTATTAAAATAATACAGTTTCAAATTTGTTGTGTGCTCCCCTGGGCCATTTGGCCCCTAGGAACATTACCACCTTTCACCACATTAGCTACAGCCCTGTGAATTTGTCTACTGAGGCAGAACACCATGTCCTCCCAAACACGGGTGGAACATTGTTATGTACCATGTGCAACGCGAAAGGGTTAAGGCGTTGCGCACCGTCTCCAGGACGTGAACAGGGACAGAGTTGGGGTTGCAGTTCATCTTTAGGGTGGCAGTTGCCACCCTGTGCCACCCTTCTGGCCCCTCCCCTGTCCGTGTGACATTTAAGGCCATTGGTAAAAGTGATTTATGCAGATGAGTTGTTCAGAAATCTTGGCTGACAAAGAGATTTGTTTCTTCTTAATCAACTGGCCCTAACGGCAAATCAATTAATGAAAGACCCTGAGACAGCACTCTGTATGTATGGCAAGGTAGGCATATTAAGCTTTTGTTTGGTTAAGTGTGTATGGTTGGCTTGGTGAGATTGACAGGCTGAAAATGGATATCAGTGATCCCCTTGCAGTGTCAAACATCTTCTCACACACACATGCACACACTCCTGTCCTGACTTCTCTGGCAGCTGTGCTGTAGTGACATTTTTAACACTCTATCAACGTCAGGCTAAGGCAAGAAAGAGACTGTAGAATAAAAATCTGTAGAATTTTTACACAAGTCAATGACTTGGCTTTGTAAGAAGCTTTGATAAGACTCTACTGTTACATTGTTTAGCGAAACAGAGCCACTACCTGTCATGTGTATGACTCTGGTGTAAGTCAAGTGTTAACACAAAGTGTGTTCACTCAATCAGTGTTTACACAAAGATTTTGTAAGAACTGGATTAACTCCTGGATTAACTACAGAAGTTCAAATAGATGCATTGTCCTTTGTTACTTGGCTGATGAAGGGTTTGATGCTGGTAATGAATTAATAGTCTATGTATTCCATTACAAGAGTGCAGTCCATCATTAGACCGAGGTGATGCTGGCAGAGATCAGTGAGGTGCTTCGCAGTTCAACCGGCCGGTAATTTCGGTGAGGTCTATCCTAAATCCAAGGTTCAGGCAATGGCATATGGTGAATCCCATGTCTTATGGTTTAAGTTGGCATCAGTTCATCCTCTGAAGTCCATCCTAATAGACTGAAGTGATGTTTGGCTGGCACCGGCTGCATTTAGTCATCATCTCTCAGAGATGCGTAGCAGTGGAGTCCAACGCATAGCAGGAATGGAGCTAGATCCAACCGGTTCTGGTGACCTCAGGATAGGAGTCCTGAGGTTGAGACAGTGATACAAATAGAATAATTTTAGCATAGATGCCATTTAATTTATTGCAGAGTTATAGATCATGATCCATGTTTCTGACCTAACTACAGCAGCCTAATTGTGGGTTGAAGGATAAATTAGGTGTATGGCTGGCTGAATAGATGAGTCTTTAGTCTAGACTTAAACTGAGTGAGGGTGTCTGCATCTTGAACAGTGTTAGGGAGACTATTCTTATGTAAAGGTCAGATTTGGGAGTAGAGCCGCCACAGTGATAGAAAAGACCACTGTAACACTTCAAGATGACAAATTAAAGTGCCATTGTCCCCAAAAAAAACAATCCAAAAAACAATTCTCGGATTTTAAAGTGATTATTATAATGATAAAATAAAAAAATAGAGCAAAACAATTAAGCAGTTGTGATATAATGATATAATAATAATGAATTACCGGTAATTTACATAACTCACGGTAAGGTTCTCATATTGACCATTTCAAGATGGTTTAAGAAAGTGACATCTTTTTGTTCCTTGACCTTTTTGTTTCCTTCAAAGTGCCCTTTGGATGGTGGTCTGGGTAGCTCAGTGGTAAAGAGTGACTCCAGCCAGGTCTCCTAAGCAACCAAAACTGGCCTGGTTGCTAAGAAGGGTAGAGTCACATGGGGTAACCTCCTCGTGATCGCTATAAAGTGCTTCTCTCTCGGTGAGTCTGTGGTGAGTTGTGCGTGGATGCTTTGGTGGATGGCGTGAAGTCTCCACACACTCTATATCTCCACGGCAACGCGCTCAACAAGCCATGTGATAAGATGCACGGTTTGACGGTCTCAGACATGGAGGCAGCTGAGATGCATCCTTCTCCACCCGGATTGAGGCGAGTCGCTACGCCACCGTGAGGACTTGGAGCACATTGGGAATTGGGCATTCCAAATTGGGCGAAAAAGGGGTGCCCTTCAGATGGTGATTTATCGAGTTCCAAACGGGATGAATCACCATCCGATGGGCACTTTGATAGTCAAACAATCATATTATCGAATAAAAATGACTTTAAATGTGAGTTTCAAATTACCCTTATTTTTAAGCACCACACCTTTAAGCCTTTCAAAGCTCTTACAGTGGATGGTAAAGTCTTCGAAGAGAATAGGGCTTAGCGATCGTCACTTCTGAACGCACCCACTTCTGAACGCACCCTCACTCAAAACAACAGTGGGAGGCGCTTCATTCATAGTGACTTCAACATGATTATCATTATTAACATTAACACGATTGTCATAAAATGTAATAATTAAAATGTGGACCATGTTGTTGGTGGCTGGATGCTCCTTGGATGCCTGTAAATAATGGAAATTAAAATGCTAAGATCTCTGAAAAGGCAATGACAGATGGACACATGAACTGCTTCAGTGAAGCAAGATGGCTGGATATGTACAGTACTAACATATATAGTATACGTCTTGTTTCTGGTAGGTGAATGACATTTATACACACTTATTGTAAGTTGGATAGGTATAGCTCTAAAATTGACTATAAATGGCTCCCATTATAATGAATAAGGCTGCATATGTAATTTTCTGTTACATTTAGTCATTTAGCAGACACTATTATCCTAAACAACTTATAAAGTAGGAACACAAAAAAGAAATCCTGACCTTGTCCGCAGGTCACACAAGACAGCTTCATTGATTATAAAAGGACCGATCCAATATTCCCGATCTCTCTGCTACTATACCTGCAGACTATAAAAATGTTTGGTCTGAATTTTTGAACTGAAACAGATGAGCTGTCATCACTACAGCTGAAAAAGAAAAAATATTCAGTTAGGGCCAACTGAGAGACATTTCTGTTAACAGTTACAGTGTGTTCCGAGCCAGACTGATCTCACTGGGAATTCGGCGACAGTAGATTGAAAGTTCTTCAGCTAAAATTGGTCTGATATTGAAATCTGAAGCACTGCCTCCAGTGGCACATGTGATGGGCACATGTGAGCTCCAGTTTACGAGCGAAATGTCTACAGACAATACTTTTTGACGGCAAAAGCAAGTTAAGCTGATTTCTTTTAGTTGTAATTAATGTCATTCTGTGAACAGGAATGTATATTTTATTAACCATACTTCCTAGTGCAAACCCCAACCCTAAACCTACTGTAACAGTCAGTGGAGTAAAAATGCAATCTTAGAGGGAAAATGTAACCTCCGAATCATGCTCATCATTGATGAGGTGAACGCTATGACTGGTTTCCTTCTCTCTGAAACTGGTTGCACAATATGCTATAAGT
Organism: Xyrauchen texanus; assembly: GCF_025860055.1. Taxonomy (NCBI): domain Eukaryota; kingdom Metazoa; phylum Chordata; class Actinopteri; order Cypriniformes; family Catostomidae; genus Xyrauchen; species Xyrauchen texanus. The sequence goes on from NC_068286.1 coordinate 44,146,078, forward strand.
AGTGCCGCAGAATAAGTTAAACACATATGAATTGATACAAAAATTCTCATGTGATCATTTTGTCCCAGCATAGTCGATTCTAGACACTGAAGTCCTTTTTTTCTTTCGTCTCAGCCCCAAGAAATCTGTTATTATGTGAAGACAGCATCTGTAGTTAGCTATGTTATGTTATTTCATTCTGAATCCTGCCCTTACTAGTCGTTAAGAAGTTTGATTTAAGTGTGTTTCTCAGTTCTGGTCCTGGAGGACCCCATCACTACACATTTAGCATATCTTACCTATCTAACACACCTGATTCAATGCATCAGCTCATTAGTAGACACTCTAAGACCTGAAATAGGTGTTTCAGATAAGGGAAACATCCAAAGTCTTCAGAGAAGTGGTCCTCCGGGAACAGGATTGAGAAACACAAGAGGTGCCGCCCCCGCACACATCTCTCAGACACTCTCTGCACCTCTGTATTACTTATCTGCCCAATTTCCATTCCAGTGAAATCACAAAATTAAGTGCAACTCAATTTGCTGACAAACAGATGCATTTGGGCATGCATAAAAAAAAGTCAAGCTAGATTTGATATTGTGATCTCTCACACTAAAAGCAAGAAATATTCAGGAAAGAGGGCTGAAATCTTAGAATCGCCCCTGGTTTGTCTCTACATTGTGTTGTGTATATAAATAGCATATACTGCATACAGTACATGTATTTATGTGTGGGACTGTTGGGAAAATGTCCCTGTGGGAAATCACTAGTAGATCATTTCCATATAGATATAACCAACATTTCTGGGACGTAATGAGAATGAAAATGTGATTTACCCATATTACAGTAATGTGTGTCATTGAGTGTGTCGGCTATATGAGCATGTGGGCATCATTCATGCTAATATAATTTCTAATATCCATTTGGAGTTGTCTGTCACACTGTGACCACTCTGATATCTCCTTTGCTTTCATAAACTCCATTATTATATTGAGAGATTTTTAAATTTAGAATGTAAATGACCTGATGATACCTTATCTATGCCCTACACTGTATAGTATAGTATATTCTCTCTCTCTCTCTCTCTCTCTCTCTCTCTCTCTCTCTCTCTCTCTCTCTTCTCTCTTTCGTCGTTGTTTTTTGTCTCCATGTCTATTGCTCTGTTCTATCATTCACCCTCTTTTCTTTGTCCTCTTAATGGAATGGAGGTTGGCAGTCTGTTTCAGGACTTGAGCTAATAGAGAGAAAGAGAGAGAGCAGAAAAATTGCCATGTTTATGAAAATAGCCCTTAGGACAATCCACATGGACACACAAACACAGGCAGGCTTGATGCTAATACACATCAGCTGATACTAATCATGAAACAAACCGAGCTTTACTCTGCCTTAGGATGGACTGAGTGGCGAATTCTCAAAATATTTTTGGCACTTTTGCTTGCAGTGGGCTATTTTAGCAAAAAGTTTTTTTAAACAATTTTATTTATACACCAGCCACCTGCAATCAAGTTTAAACAGCCACTAAACACTCTGTAATAGCACTGAGCTACGAGTATTTAAAGGAATGTTCTGGGTTCAATACAAGTTAAGCTCAATTGACAGCACTTGTGGCATAATGTTGATTACCACAAAAAAATTAAATATAAGTTAAACAAAAGAGGTTACAGTGAGGCACTTACAATGGAAGTGAATGGGGTGACTTTTTTGGAGGGTTTGAAGGCATAATTGTGAAGCTCATCATTTTATAAAAGCACTTACATTAATTCTACTGTTAAAACTCGCATATTATTCGAGCTGTGAAGTTGTTTAAATTGTTGTTTATGCAGGATCACAGGGATTACAGCATTAACGCTTATTATAGATTACGCTTCAATTACAAAACTCAGTGCTATTTTCCTGGCACAATAATATTGTGCTATTACAGTCCCAGTTAAGTATGGCAGACCACAGTAGTCTGCTGCATCCTTCACAACCGAGTACTCAACCAACCTACAAGATGAGGAATTGTGGCATGCAAACTGCGTTCATTTCTAACTTTTGGGGCATGTCTTGGGGTCAAATACATGTGACGGAGCCTTTGGAGAAACCAAGCTCAGCTGGGGGAATTAAGCCTGATCATTACCTGATTTGCATAATTCCGCCAATTAAAGGATAGTTCACCTAAAAATTTAAATTATTTCATCCTTTACCCACCCTCAAGCCACCCTCACCCTCAATACTTTCTTTCTTCTGCAGAACAAATATTATGATTTTTAGAAGAATATTTCAGCTCTGTAAGTTCATGCAATGCATGCGAATGGGTGCCAAAATGATAAAACTCCAAAAATGCACATAAATGCAGCATAAAAGTAATCCATACGACTGAAATATTGAGTCTATAAATACTTAAATATTTGAGTCCTTTGCTCAGTAGGGGGTGATACGCAGGAAGAATGTGAATCAGCAGAAACACAAGAAGAAGAGTGTGAAAGTTAAAGTGGAGATTGACTGAGCTGAGAAGAAAGTTTACAGTAAAAAGACTTAAATATAAATCCTTTTCTCACCCACACATATCATATCACCTCTGAAGGTATTGATTTAACCACTGGAGTATTGTGGATTACTTTAATGATGACGTATGTGATTTTTTAATCTTCAAAATGTTGGCACCCATTGACATGCATTGTATGGACCTACAGAGCTGAGATATTCTTAAAAAAATTATCGTTTGTGTTCAGCAGAAGAAAGAAAGTCATACACATCTGGGATGGCATGAGGATGAGTAAATGATGAGAGAACTTTCATTCTTGTGTGAACTATTCTTTTGATGTTTTACTCCCCAAAGATTCGTTTAGTAATGATTTATAATCATTAAAGGGAATACATATGGATACAATGTGATACTATAACTGCTACATACTGCATCAGCCTATAACTGGCCTACATTCCACAGCAATCCATTTTGCAATTGTCCAAAATAGATTTATTATAAGGGCTTGTCTGAGGACACGTCAATGCACAGCTGAATCAGACAAATACTTTTGGAGCATTTCATCTGTCCATAGTGTCAAACAAGCCTGAGTGTGGTTTGTTCTCTGTACAGGTGAGCGTTGCTTATATAGCTGGAATTTCGCTTACAGTTCCCTGCTGAAAACTGGTGGTACTTCAAGCTTAAATTGCTCCGATGTAGGAATATTCCATAGTACATTCCAGGGGCATGATTAATTGCATACATTTTTTAAACCTATAATTGTTTTATATAATCAATCACACTGAATTTACCCATTCATTTGACAGCTTCATTATGTAAATTAGTCTTGTCCACTGATAGCCACGCAGATATATCAACCACGGTAAGCTCTGACCAGGTTGACTGGGGACCAGCACCCAAAACCAGAATGATCTAATGAAAATTAAGTGGCAACATTTTTGATAAATAAAATGGCATGTTTCATTAAATGCTTTGTTGTAGTTTTGAGGAGAAATGTCCATTGAGGGGGCGCTAAAAGTAAGTTAAATGTTAAAATGTTTTCCCAAACTGAAGAACCTAATGTTAAAGGGATAGTTCACCAAAAAATGAAAATTCTCTCATTATATACTAACCCTCATGATATCCCAGGTGTGTATGAATTTCTTTCTTCAGGAGAATACATTTGAAGAAAAATATCTTAGCTCAGAAGGTCCTTAAAATGCAAGTGAATGGTGATTTCTCTTTTGAAGCTCCAAAAATCACAGACAGTCAGCATAAACGTCATCCATATGACACCAGCTAGTAAATTAATGTTTTCTAAAGCGACACGATCGCTTTTGGTGTAAAAAATATAAATATTGAAGTACTTTCTTTAACTCTTTATCATGCTTCTGTTCTGCACTCTATCTTAGACACTTTTGATTAAGCTTATATATAGCTTGTAATAGTAAAAGTGTTTCAGTGTTACAAGATTGTGTGGGGAACAGAGCGAAAAATAAGTGTTGATAAATTGCTACGTTTTTATTCGTGTTTTTAGTGAAAGTGAATAAACCTCATTGTTGTTGTTGCACCTCTAGTGTTTATTTCACCAGAAAACTACAGCGATACAGATAACAAGGCACTTAAAATGAATTTTGCAAACATGTAGGAATAGTAACGTGATTCTTTGAGACTAGGTTGCCCAAAACACAACATAACCTGATGACCAGCAATGCTGCTCTTTTCAGCGGGGTCTGTGAATGAGTGAATGTGGCTATTGACCAAAAGAAAAACATGTAAGCAGTCTATTATTGTATGTTTAGTTGAAAGTCAATATTCTGTATTTCCTTCCCGTTCTGTCCAAGTGTCATATTCCCTTGGTGAAAATACATTGTGTGTGTGTGTGTGTGTGTGTGTGTGTGTGTGTGTGTGTGTGTGTGTGTGTGTGTGAGCGTGTATTTATCACTTTGTGGGGACCAAATGTCCCCATAAGGATAGTAAAACCCGAAATTTTTGACCTTGTGGGGACATTTTGTCGGTCCCCATGAGGAAAACAGCTTATAAATCATACTAAATGATGTTTTTTGAAAATGTAAAAATGCAGAAAGTTTTCTGTGAGGTTTAGGTTTAGGGGTAGGGTTAGGTTTAGGGGATAGAATATAAAGTTTGTACAGTATAAAAACCATTATGTCTATGGAAAGTCCCCATAAAACATGGAAACACTACAAGTGTGTGTGTGTGTGTGTGTGTGTGTGTGTGTGTGTGTGTGTGTGTGTGTGTGTGTGTGTGTGTGTGTGTGCGCGTGTGTGTGTGTGTGTGTGTGTGTGTGTGTGTGTGTGTGTGTGTGTGTGTGTGTGTGTGTGTGTGTTTGCGCTGCATGCTCCATTAAGGCATCAAATCCTTGGCAGGACAAGATAGGAGGACAGCAGTTCACCCATCCTTTCATTGCTCTCTTTTTCTCTCGTTCTCTCTCTCTCTCTCTCTCTCTCTCTCTCTCTCTGTAGGGCAGAAATAATGTACACTATTCGTTCTCTTTCCTATGTTCTTTTTTGGTTTCACACAGTCTCACAGGTCATTTTAATACTGTGTCTTCAAGGCCTGCATAAGTCAAGGAAATTAATTAAATCATAAACAATTCTATTGCGATATAAATTTATAAAATATAAATTTTTCCAGATTTCTAATTGTAGAACATGGCACTGACAACTAAGGTCATGGGTTTGATTCTCAGGAAATGTGGAAAAAACAGAAAGAAAGAAAGAAAGAAAGAAAGAAAGAAAGAAAGAAAGAAAGAAAGAAAGAGAAAGAAAGAAAGAAAGATATGTGGTTTACGTGACATGCCCATATTTCCCTGGGCCTGTTATTCTCTACAGAGGCATATTTAGTATTCTAGGACTCATATGGAGGAAGTTTACATTCTTAGCACTGCCTTCACATCCCATAATAATACCAGATCTATCACAGTTTTATATCAAAGCATTTCACTCAGTTACTGAGCTCAAATGTGGATTTATTTTGTATACATAATCCAGATTTGTATATTATACGTTTCTGCCATATGTAAACTTAAAACCTAGAGATGTATGTTTAGATTGGGTGGCAACTGTGTTTAGATGCAAAATAAGAGGCACAAACATGGGAAAACAGCACAATGACAGCAAGGGTGAGAGAGAGAAGAAGGTTCTTTTTGTGAGCAGGGATGAGGGGAAAAAAATATTCTGAATGACCAATGAGAAGGCTGTAATAGATTTCATGTGGTGTTTGTCACAAGACCCATTTGCATGCATGCCACACACACATACACACACGCACACACACGCACATATGTTGGTGCAGCTATCCTTCTGAGGACTCTCCACAGACATAATGATGTTTATACTGTACGAACTATAGATTCTATCCCCTAACTCTAAACCTAACCCTCACAAAAAACATTCTGCATTTTTACATTTTCAAAAAAACATAGTTTAGTATGTTTTTTAAGCGATTTGAATTATGGGGACACTAGAAATGTCTTCATAAACCACATTTATAGCATAATACCCTTGTAATTGCCAGTTTGTATCCAAAAAAAAGTCCTCGTAATCTACTTAATCCTGCACACACACACACAGGAAGGAGAGAGAGAGGAATGACAGTCATCAAAAAAAATTTAATTGCAAGAGGGCCCGACAGTTGGGCCCATGTCATATTCATTTCTGTGTGTGTGTTTAGGTGTGTATGAGTGTGTCTCCATATGGTGCTATTAGTCTTTTTGTGGAACTTTGATAGAAACTGACATATCAGCTGTCTTAAATAATTAGGCATGTGGCAAGTGCAGACCAATTACTGAATCTGACAGGCGGACAAACAGTCCAGTATTAACTGGCACAATGACTAGCGATACATGTGTATTTCCTTATTAATTCATGTGCTTATATGAGTTTATTTGTTTTTTTGTTGTGGTGAGATCAACATGATCTCATTAGGATTTGTAGGTATTTGTATTTTAAGTACGGATCTAGCATGCACATTTTTTCCATCTCAATGGAAACACTGAAACGTGTAATATCAACATATTGACAGCATCTGAAACATAAACAATATAAAGTATGAACAACTTTAGGGATGCTCAAATGTTTATGAATCGTTTTAGGTTTATAGAAAATTGATTAATGGGAGTCCTAGTTTGATTTGAATTTAATTATAATTATAATTGATTATAAATGACAGGATTTGATTTAGAAAATGCATTTGACATTATAATGGTTTCATTGTTTGATTTCTTAAGACTGTTCAAACCATTGTGGCTTCGGAAAAAGATTTTGGTTACACAATTTATCATTTCATTGACGTTGTTTCTCTTTTATACATGTTGGCCAATACAAAGCATGCTAATGACTTTAAGCAGTCCCATCTGAATTTCATTTATGAATAGATTTGCTTTCTCTGACAATGTTTATCAGTAAATAATGGGGAACCAGAGTCCCACTATGTCAGGGGTCGTGAAACTATGGCGAGCCACAAGTTGCTCTTTGTTAAAACTCAAGTGGCCTGCCAGGTGTCTCACCATTCACCAACACATTATCGTTCAAAACAATTTAGGGAGAATATTCCGACAGTAAGTGGGGGTGCGATTGCAAAGCTTGAAGTCAATGACGCTGCTTTGATTTCCTTTCTTCCGAATTTGTCGTTCAGCCTACTCCTGGTGAACAAGGTTTGAAATGAACAACCGCTAAATGCAGATTTTTAATGCAGAGTATTTTGCTGATGTACCAGCCACTGTGGAAGGCGACTTGTAAGACTTCTCGGAGTGATATATTACAAGAAATTAGAGACAAAGATGCGTGTTTGATGAAACGTGATTATATTTGGAAGAAAAGTGTGATATAGCACCCGTAAAATGCGATGAGGCTCAGTCATTTTCACAAGCTCATCTAACCACAACAGGTGTGTGACCTGTAAGACAAGAAATTCAAAATGAAGAAACACACTTTATTATATTTTTAAAAACAGGCAAAAGAAAAGATGTCAATGCTTGTGTTTGATTCGATGTTTGTTCAGAGGCGTGCAACAGGACCCTGTCTTGTGGAACAAGTGCATGTAAAAAGTTATCACTCCTTTTTCTCGGTTTCATTGAACTGAAAACGTTTCACAAGAATAATGTAGTCTATGAGAATGCTGCAAATGATCTCCGAACATCTCGTGAGGTGCTGTGAGTTTCGCTTTATTTCAACTGAGCAGTTCACTCTTACACATTGTGAATGCAACTCTGCAGGTTCAATTAAAGAAGTATTAAAGAAACAAAGATGAAAGTGATTAAATCATAAGTAATACAAGACATGTTCATCTTGAACCTAAATATGATTTCTGTTTTATTTTCTTTAAGCAGCATTTACTGTATTACCAAATCACAATGCAAACACATTCGATAAGAACACAGATTTGGCAGCATTTTTTGGGAAATCAAGGGAATTTATTAGGCATATATATTGTTATGATTATGATAATTATCTTTACATTTATAATTGTCTTTAGTTCTTAATTTGTAGGCTATTAGTCATTTTTACTTCACCTGTTGATGCATACTGATACTTGCATGATGGCAAATGGGGCCTTTGGAGAAGGTAAATGTTTGGATTTGGGGAGGTGGTTTTATATATATGATTTTTTAATCACTATGTTATTTTAATTGCTGTTTTCGTTTAGTTTAAAGTGCAGTTTGAATTTTGAAATGTCTTTCTAGTTTTTCGTGTGTCAATAAACTAATTAAATTTTTAAAGCAAAATCAATAAAGAAAAAATATTCACCGACATTGGGGGTTCACCATATAATCGCATATCGCAATATTTTAAATGCAATTATTATTAAAATATGTTTTACATGTCACCTAGCCCAAAAGGGAAGTTACATGTTCATTCCATGAACAATCGTAAAAATGAAGTCATTTTACGGAGACCCGCACAAACACGTGTGCTCAGTTCCATATTACCATGTTACCTATTAGGTTTTTCATATTTGTTTGTTTTTGAGTAGTCTATGGGCAATATAAAAATTTTATTTTATTGAAAAACTTTGTTTTTGAAAATAGTAAATTATTCGTTTGTGGTATGGCTCTTTCGAATAAATGCATCAACCAAAAATTCAAAAATTGCCTCCTTGGTGAAAAATGTTCCCAACACCTGATCTATGTGATTGTGTCTGATTATTGCGCTCAGTACAAATACATATAAACACGAGATGACCATGGGTTCGTTTTGTGTTGTATTTTGTTAGTGTTATGTTTGTTTTTAATGTTGATTTTCTTTCTCCTCAATGCTTTCACTACAATCAGGAGGTGGAGGTTTGTATGGTTGTGGTTTAGTTTTCATCTTCATTTCATTGGAACAGAGTGTTTTTAATTTCTTTATTTCTTCCAAGTTTACAGTATGTGCCCTTAATAACACCGTAGTTGCATGACAAAATAATAATGCTGTGTGCATTCAAAATATCTACTTGCAAAGTTGTTACAATGTTCATGGGTTTTTGTTATATGTGTAACTACTGCGCAAGTGCGTTGTTACATGCTTTGTGCAAGGCAATGTAAAAATGTGTACTTGCTTAGTGCCAGGATCAATTTATTTATGTCCTGTTATTAAGATTACAAGTAATACTAAACGTTCAGCATAAAAGTTCAGAAAAACAAATGCAGGCTGTTGATTAACTCAAGATTCTGTTAATTTATCAACTTCTGTCTTTTTCCTTAGGAACCAGGAACATGGAACCCAGGAAAGCCATTTGATCAAGGTAAGATGTTCAGCCAAACATGCACCATCATTGTGTTTTCTACGTGTTAAGTGTTGAGTGGAGGGTTCACCCAAACATACAAATATTTTCCTCACACGGATGTCGTTCCAAACCTGTATGACTTGAGACTGTGCTGAATAAAAATGTAAATGGTTCTCACACAAAACCATGAAAACCACTTCTAAATGCTTTAGAAGATTTGGAATATAAAGCATTATAAATATAAAGCATACTATTTTTGTGTGGTTTTTTTTTATTATTTTTTAGACTTGACATCTCCAGTCCAGTTAGTTTTTTTCATTACACAGAAGAAAGAATGGTCACTGTCCAAAATAATGCATTTGATGCATGTCTTGTGGCCTTTGCTTGCACATGTCCATTGAAGGCCATGCGACTGTCACTGTAGGGTGTCCAGGGCCATAGCAAGAAATTCTGGGCCCCCTGACTATATATTGTTCTGGGCCCATTACCTATTAAAATAATACAGTTTCGAATTTGTTTTGGGCCCCACTGGCTTTTGCACTGTGTGTGTCCGTAAGGTGTTATTATTCAGAAGGGTGCTTTTGTGGCCGCAACATGCTAAAAAAAAAGCCCCTTTGAAGCAGACTTCACAGTGGACAACTACCTGATATTGTAAACATCACAGAAGTGTGGACATGGATGGTGATGGCAAGGGATTAGTGTGGCATTTGCTACAGGGTCGTTCTGTGGATCCTTAAAGAGACTTATAGGATAGCCGATATATAAGGTTACAGGATCACATATTGGTGCTTATGTAACTGGTCCATCAGTTGCTAGTGCGCCTCATGAGGCCAAGGGAGTGAGATTTACATATACCGCACTGCTATCACATACCAGCTGGCTCCCGTTACACTCACCCCCCTAAACCTCACTCCCATCCAGGTCACGGCACCACTGTAACCGGTCCTGCTTGACCCGCTCTGAGCGGAATTCGAACCAGCGTCTTGGCATGAGTGGTGGGCACAATAACAAGAAGGCTAAATGCTACAGCATCTAGTGTCAGTCACTAGTGGGCCTCTTGAGGCCAGGGGAGTGAGGTTTACATATACCGCACTGCTATCACATACCAGCTGGCTCCCGTTACACTCATCCCCCTAAACCTCACTCCCATCCGGGTCACGGCACCACTGTAACCGGTCCTGCTTGACCCGCTCCGAGTGGAATTTCGAACGAGCGTCTTGGCATGGGAGGTGGGCACAATAACAAGAAGGCTAAAGGCTACAGCATCTAGTGTCAGCCACTAGTGTGCCTCTTGAGGCCAGGGGAGTGAGGTTTACACTTATAGGCAGAAAGAACTTAGCAGCCAGGAAATCTCAACATAACTCAATGCAACTGTAATGACTTCTAAATTCCTGAAGATTAGATGGTAAAAAGCATACTGTTTTATTAGTAGTACTGTAGAACTGGTAGAAGAATCTGCCCTAATGATTGCATGATGACATTTTTTGTTCCATTCATTTTATTGAGGTCATTTGTAATGGAGAGATCTCGAAATCTAGTCATTTGAGCTGTCTTGCGGGTTATTCGTGTTGAGTGAATTTTAATCAGACAGAAGTCAATTCCGTTGTTGTGCTAATTTACAGTCACATGCTGTGGCCTAATACCCGTATCAACACGCTATATCCGACATCCGTATATCCTGACAAAATGTGAATAGTGCTTCTTAAGACTCTCTCACATTGAGCTCTCATTATGCAATAAATCTTGTGAGATTATGCATATTTGAAAGTCATTCGAAATCCCTTCATTAGGAGAAAATCATTACAAGTTTGATATTTATGCAAATTATTATTGATATAGCATTGAGTGACTCAAAAAGAGCAAGCAGAGCTATTTGTTAACAGTACTGATCACACTTAAACAGGATGATGCACAAATCAATCACACATTTACTCATACATACATACATACACACACACACATATACACACACACAAACTCAGGGACAATGGACTCAAAGTGTGCTGAGGAGATTGGGATTGGATAAGCTGTAAAGCCTGTGCAGGATTTGACTAAGGCTCTTACCATGTGAGGTCAGAGAGCGTTCGAAGTGTGGCTGTGTATGAGTGTATGCTTTGACAAGGGTAAGATAAAGGAAGAGTATTTGTGAGTCTGTTTCTTCCACTGTATGTGTTTGTTAGCATCTAAGGACTATAAAAGGAGTTAATGACATTAGAATTGTTTTTCTTTCTCTCTCTCTCTTTTCCTTTTCGTCACAGAGCATTAGCTACTGCCTCATAATATTTCAGGCAATAACAGAAATGAAACACTTATGTATATACACACACACACAAACACACACACACACACACACACACACACACAGTGAAATGATGCAGATTATGCTATCTGCAGCTGTATACAGCATATTTCTATTTCATATGTATTTTGGGGGTAAGTGGTTTGTTCAAGGACGTTTGCCAGCTCAGGTTTATTTTGCAATTAAAGCAAATTAGAGAAATACAAAGAAAAAGATACAATAGCTAAGACACATTATATTACATTTCATGAAACAATTTCCCATTTTCTCAAAACTATAAACACAATTTCAAAACTACACACCAATTTCTACAAACCTTAAACTACAAACTACTATTGACTTTTAATGACACATAAACTATTGCACCGCTCACAACACTTCGGTGAGATCAATTCAACACACTGCTGCAAAAAACTCTATTAACCAGGGAGAATTGTACAGGTTAAGCTCTATAAGTTTTGTGGTTATAGTATATAATACTACTGTATATAAAATGAGAATAGGGCCCTATTTTGCAGTGAGAGTGCTAGCATTAAGCGCAGAGCTATGTCAAAAGTCAGAAGCGCAAAGTCAATGGGCATGGCCATGAAGTTTTGGTATTTTAGTGCAAGCATGTGTCATTCTCTCAAGCTCCAGCAATATAAACAAAAGACATTCATAAGAAGTTGGTTGTGTAAATGGACTGCATGCAATAAATTTGAAGAATTGAAAATTATGTTTTTTTTTGTGTGTGCAATAACTGTGTTTTTGATGAATACACATAGAAAATGTGATTCTCATCAGAATCTGGGCATATCCTCCATTAAATTACAGAGAATAAATATATTGTTAATCATTTTCTAACATACAAACCATAGTTAGAGTTAACAGTGATTGTCTCGGCACACAATTAATTTCTAACGGTCAATTTTGATTTAAAAAAAAAAATACATTTTACAAAAATGTAAAAACTAATAATAATTTTTCAAATTAAACCAAACATAGTTCAAAATTTAAATTGCACTTCAAACGAAATGAAAATATAATCAAAATAAAGAAGTGGACAAAAAAATCATATATAATGACCTTCCTAATTCCAGACATTTTACCCTCTTCAATTTCTTTCACCCGCCCATTTTGCAGCGGTTTACAAATTACTCTGTGATAACAGGTGGAAAATTACTAATGCAAATTAGATTTTAAATACAATTGTAAATATAAACATACTACTTATAATAATAATAATACAAATAATTAAAAAAAACAAAAACATGACCTAAGGATATTTTAACAGAAATCTCCTTAATATTTGTTTCATAAAGAGGCTACATCAGTGATACCACTTTCGACATGTCAATTTTTTAACACATGCTGCTAGAGTCTCCAAACTGCAAATGCAGGAAATGTAAGCGCAGTGTAGTTCTAGCGGGAAGACTAGCAGCTGTACATCATCACACCATTAGCTGGGTAATAATAGCAGTGTGATATTGTGAGCAGACTTATAAAGCAATGGCTTACATGTGATTGGCTAGGAATTACCCAGCTAATGATGTGATGATGTACAGCTGCTAGTCTTCCCGCTAGAACTACGCTGAGCTTCCATTTACTGTAGCTAACTGTTTTCTCGTCTGAAGCTTTACATAAATTATAGATGTATACGTAAAACGACTCCGATTTAGCTGGACTTTTTGCCCAGAATTGTTGTACCAAGCACAAGAAGAGTCAACCAATTCTATAAATGGAAAAAATAGAAATAATAGACAAATTTTCTCTAGTGGTCTCTGACATATAGTTTATTTGTGTGTATGCGTTTCAGCTCTGGACGCTGCCAAAGATCCATGCCTCAAGATAAACTGTGGCCTCCTTAAAGTGTGTGTGGCGGAGGATTACCAAACACCCACCTGTATCAGTCAGCGCAGTATGAGGTAAAATTCCCCCACTGTATCTGACTCACTCTTACTGGACTCCTGCCCATTACTCAAGCAGCAGAAAACCAGTGTACTATCATGTCCTAAAATATTGGCACCCTTAAAAGAATAGTTCATCTAAAAATTGAAATCATGTCATAGTTTACTCACCCTCATGTTGTTCCAAACTTGTATGACCTTCTTATCCTGAAACACGAAAGGGGATTTTTTTTTTATTTTCTATCATCAAAGCCAATCTTTTCAATACGATGGCAGTAAATAGTTCTATAGTAAATAGTAAACATTTTCACTGAAACATGACTTAAATTTCAGGTTGTTTCTCATTGCCTTCAGAGGACATGAAACATGAACACAGGGACTACTTTTATGTTAGTGTTTACTGTAAGGTTTAGGTATCCACTGCCATTGAAAAGATGGGCTGTGATATTCATTAAAGCATCTTTTGTATTTCCCATAGGAAAGAAAGCCATAAAGTGTATCTATCAAAGGTCTTCCAGTAGGACAATGTTCCTAAACATTTTACAAAGCACCCAGGAATAGTTGGACTATACCACTGATAGAATGGAAAGAGATCTGAAAACAGCACTTAGAAGAAGCAACTCTTCAAACCATAGAGATCTGGAGCAGTTAGGGGGGAAAAAAGAATGGACAAAAAATAATGTCAATAGTGGTTATTAAGGAAAGACTGTATTTTTTATTTTTTTCAACAAGAAATAAATACAGTATGTGGATTATTTTTTCTCCCCTTTTCTTCCCAATTTGGAATGCCCAATGTGCTCCAAGTCCTCGTGGTGGCGTAATGACTCTCAATCCGGGTGGTGGAGGATGAATTTCAGTTGCCTCCGCGTCTGAGACCATCAATCCGCGCATCTTAGCTTGTTGAGCGCATTACCGCTGAGATGTAGTGTGTGTGGAGGCCCACGCTATTCTCCGCGACATCCACGCACAACTCACCACATGCCCCATTGAGAGCGAGAACCACATTATAGCGACCACGTGGAGGTTACCCCCATGTGACTCTACCAAATCTAGCAACTGGGCCAATTTGGTTGCATAGGAGACCTGGCTGGACTCACTCAGCCCGCCCTGGATTCAAACTCGTGACTCCAGGGGTGGTAGTCAGCGTCAATTCTCACTGAGCTACCCAGGCCCCCAGTATGTGGATTTTTTTTTTTAAATGCATGGCTGCCAATATTTTTGACAGAATATTTAAGTTATCAGTTTTACTAGTTCTGGGCATCATGCAGGCACTGAGGGTGCTTCTGAACGTTTTGATGCAGCATTTTGTGTGTTTGCTGGTATTCAAGGAAATCTGCTTGCCAGTTATTAGTCTTACATATTCAGTTGAGCAGAGGTGTGAGATTATTTTGGTACAGGGGCCACATCAGCCTTTAAGTAGAACATGGAAGAGAGAAGATTAAAAGTTCTGCATATTTGTATTTTTTAAGCCCAGAAGTAGAAGTGCACTCATGCACTTAATGAATGATGCACAGTTTTCTGAAGTGTGTACTGACTGATGGGACCATTCTGTGATTGCTTGAAGTTTGGCTGCTAATTTTCTATCATGTGTTAGTAAAACTGAATGAAGGCTGAATGAAATCATTAATAGTTTATTTTACCATACTTCACTGCAGTGGTGATTTAGTATTCAATTTAACACTCTACATCAGGAGTCTGGTTTAATAGTAAAATAATAGATTCTGAAATTATAAATTCTAAAAGCTTATTTTAATGTTTGCCGCAAAGTGGATAAAGTTGTTTTATTCTGAAAACATTATCAACCTGTTTACACGCTCATGGGGCATGATGTGGGTCCCGTCAATGGTTTGTTTGGCATCCCATTGAGCACACAACTGGGGATGTTGCATCAATTATCTGGCAACCCTGAGCATATTAAACACTTGTGGATGCACGATAGGTCCCAAAAGATGATGAAATTAAAGATCTAATAAAAACATTCATGATAAATCAACCAGTAGTTTGCAGGTCTGCAATTGAGGTTATTTAAGCATCCCTGCAGAAACAGGCCTGTTTTTATGAATATTACATTTACATTTATGCATTTGGCAGACACTTTTATCCAAAGCAACTTACAGTGCACTTATTACAGGGACAATCCCCCCCAGAACAACCTGGAGTTAAGTGCTTTGCTCAAGGACGCAATGGTGGTGGCCGTGGGGTTAGAACCTCTGACCTTCTGATTAACAGCCCTGTGCTTTAACCACTACGCCACCACCACTCCATATGATGTTACATGGTACATTTGCTTGTGAATGTTTGATGTTAACTGACAAAAAGAAACCTTAATTAAAGCTGTAACAAAAGTTGTTTTATATACTTAAGTCAATTTATGATACTAACTAGGCAGCGTCTGGGAATTCTGGGAAGTTCTGTGTGTGTTTGCCTGTATGCGTGCGTGCTTAGGGGTGTAAAAAATAATCGAGGGTGATAACATTACACAAATGTTTTTTAAAGGAATACTTCACCCAAAATAATTCTCTCATCATTTACTCACCCTCATGCCATCCCAGATGTATATGACTTTCTTTCATCTACTGAACACAAATTCATATATTTAGAAGAATTTCTCAGCTCTGTAGGTCCATACAATGCAAGTCAATGGGTGCCAAAATGTTGAAGCTCCAAAAATCACATAAGTCAGCATAAAAGTAATCCACAAGACTCCAGTGGTTACATCAATATCTTTAGAAGTGATATAATAAGTGTGAGTGAGAAACAGATCACTTTTACATACTCCTTCTTGTGTTTTTGACGATTAACTTATGCATATGTCTCCTACTGGGAAGAGAGAAGAATTTAAAGCAAAAAATGACTTAAATATCGATCAGTTTCTAACCCACACCTATGATATCACTTCTGAAGATATTAATAAAAACACTGTAGTTGAATGGATTACTTTCATGCTGTGTTTATATGCTTTTTGAGCATCAAATTTTGGCACCCATTCACTTGCATTGTATGGACCTACAGAGTTTAAATATTTTTCTAAAAATCTTGATTTGAGTTCTGCATATGAAAGAAAGTCATACACATCTGGGATGCCATGATGATGAGTTAATGATGAGAGAATTTTCATTTTTGGGTGAACTATCCCTTCTATGACCCAATAAAAGACAGGCAACAGGGGATAAAAGACATGCAGCATTTTCTCCTCCCCTTTAAAATTTGATAATGGCTTCTATTTTATTCGCTATCTTAAATATGCATGATTATATGGTTAGTTGCATTCTGTTATTTGCATTTAGCTTTATTTTTTAGTTTTGTCCATGACCCTATCAGAGCAGACCTGGGACCCCATTTTGGGTTGCGGACCACCAGTTGAGAACAACTGTGTTAGATAATAGAAGGTGAAGGGACAAAATCAGGCTGCATTTCTGCAAGTCAGCACTGTTGGGCCTCTTAATTTTGTGTGCCTCTCAATCTCTCTGTGTGCAGTTTTAAAGATGTGAATTTGAACTCACCACTGCTGAAATGCAAGAGATGTCCAGTGGTGCATCCTTCACCTGTTTGTGGAACAGATGGACATACTTACTCCACCAAGGTAACACACTCTCTACCAGTTTGCAATGATTTTCACTGTGTGTGTGTGTGTGTGTGTGTGTGTGTGTGTGTGTGTGTGTGTGTGTGTGTGTGTGTGTG